>NC_142928.1:14806859-14816859 GCF_046866305.1 Octopus bimaculoides
TGTATTAGAAAAAGCTCGAGGTATGTAAACAAATTCGAACACACATACACAAAGTACGTGCGTGTTAGTTCGTGGGTCGACTGCAGCTTTTTGGCGTAAGAGTATATATACTCTATGCGCCTAATGTAAAAAGAAAAATCTGAAAGTAATCCATAGTGAAGCGAAACATCTCGCGTCAGATCCTTTCTCAGAGCGACAGTTATCGATGTTTTGCCATTGTTATGACCTCTCGATGCCGCGTACCGAGCAAGTCCTACTGCAGGCCATATCGCCGACTATGATCATATGGCAAATGGTTTAAACACCATCTGCTGGAATGTCCGAAGTAGTACAAGATGTTGATTCAGAGAATTGTGTGTCTACCACAGCAGGCTTCTCTTAGGACTCAATTAACAGTTTACACTCTAATGACTTACGAAGAAAATGTAATGTAATGTCAATGTAACTGAAAATTTAGTAAATTCGAAGATATATATATATATATATATATATATATATATATATATATATATATATATATATATATAAAATCATAAAATAAGGAGGTATATGAGGCGAATATATATGTACGTAAGCCCATAACATATAGGCTTACGGCCGCTTCACATTATGAAGGCGTTATAGAGTGGACAAACAAGGACATTACGGCAGATACATCGACCTCAGTGCATTACTGGTACTTATTTTATGGACCCCGAAAGGTTAAAAGGCAAAGTCGACCTCGGCGGAATTTGAACTCAGTACGTAACGGCAGACGAATTACAACTAAGCAATTCGCCCAGCGTGCTAACGTTTCTACCAGCTCGCCGTCTTGAACATACAATAGTATTATGCCGGAGAGGACAACATATTGGAGAGATATATTATGGTGTTTAAATAGAGAGACTATTTTATTCCGCAGGTTTCATGTGGCATGTACAGAGATAAAAATGTTGGAATTAAATTGTTTAAGATTCCACGTAGCAGACCTGTCATATTCATGTCATGGTTTAAAGATTTTGATGCATTATCCATTAATATACGCACGTATCAGGGGACATATAGTTAACAGATGAAATCTAGAGATTCTCAATATAGAAGATACGTAGTAGTGTGGGAATGATTCAAACTTAGACACCGATGTATTTACAAGGGATCAGTTCCACGCGGTAAAGATTGGCTATAAGAAGGATCGAGTTGTGCAGATATAGAAGCAGTTATGCGGATAAACAAATTATATAAAATATAACAATCTGGGTATGCAATACAAAATATGCATATATGTATACATGCAAAACGAGAGAAATGAAGATATGAACACTTCCGGGCGATGCATATTTAAATATAGAGATATTCATATTAATAGATCCAACTTTATATATGTATATATATATATATATATATATATATATATATATATATATATATATGTGCGTGTGTGTGTGTGTGTGTATGTGTGTGTGTGTGTGTGTGAGTGTGTGTATGTGTGCCTATGTGTGTGTGTGTGCCTGCCTGTTTGCATTTGAATTTACAATATAATTGGAGTAAATATTTCACGAAAACCAGTTTTATTTTCCATCTCTGGATTCAATATAATTTGTAACACATTTCCTTCAGGAATCTCTGCATTCTATTTTCCTTCATATAAGTTGTGATTTTTTTTGCAATAAAAAGGTAATCAATATTGTTTTCCTAGGAAAATTAGATTATGAATTATCTGAGTTTATGCATATATCTACCCACCATTTTGATGCATGCCATTCGCTTAAAATTTACCTATAATTATATTTTGAGAATTAAGAATTATAGTCTAAATTTATTTTGTATCACTTTTTAGTATGATCACTAAAGCTTTGGTAAGTAGTAAACAAATTTATACAAACATATGGTCGAATTTTATTATTTTTGTTTCTTTTTTTTTTCTTTTGCAATATACGTATAGAATTGTAATGTATGGAATTTTAATCCGATCACATATGCCGATAACAAAATATAACACTACTACTACTACTACTACTACTACTACTACTACTACTACTACTACTAATAATAATAATAATAATAATAATAATAATAATAATAATAATAATAATAACGAGTGGTGATTGGAGTGTTGGGCTCAATTCCATTGAAACTTCGAGACTTCTTAAGGAAACCCCAAGCAAGATTGATGTCTTGCAAAAAAGCAACCCTATTGCACACTGCGCACATCTACAGGAAAGTATTATCTGTCTGAAGTCTTTGTTGTGACTTGACAGATGACTAAAGACTCCGATGCAATTTCACCTACACTGTGTTACGAAGGGATAATAATAATAATAATAATAATAATAATAATAATAATAATAATAATAATAATAATAATAATAATAATAAAAGAAAAAAAGATGGTATAAACACAGGCCAGAAAAGGTCACAGAAAACGAGAAAGCAACCATACTCTGGCATTTGCAAATACACACAGATAGAGAAATTAAGGCAAATAGACCAGATATAGTTGTCAAAGATCATCATCATCCTAAGCTGTGTCCCGCTGCTTCGATACAGTCCTGGCAACTGATCCAACCTCTCCCTTCCTTTCTTATGGACAAGTACAGCTTATTGGTGACACTCTGAGGGTAGAAGTCTCCGTGTACTGTCAATAATTTTCTAGTCTTCGTATCCACTTTCTTCACTTCTCTCTGTTGCCATTTTATAATTCCTGCTGCATACCGAAGTGATGCTGTCGCTCACGTATTAACTAGTTGGATTGTATTCCACCCAGTCAATTCTGAGCGCATCTCCAGCCTCAGCCTTCGGAAATACTCTATCCTCAGTTGGTCTTTCATTTCCTTTTCCATTATTTCGTTGAACTCCAGTACACCAACGTATTATATTATTATGTGTTTATTTATTATTATTATTTATTTATTTATTTATTTAGACAAAAGACTAGCAATGTTTAAGAGTGGGTGTTAGTTGATAGCATGAGACTAGTATATGACTGGTACTTTGTGTCGACAATGAAAAGATGAAATATCAAAGTCGTCCTCAATAAAAAAAAAATTATGATGATGGTGGTGATGAAGATGATGATGATAATTGTGTACAATTGTCGGTATGTAGCTAAAAATATCCCTGGGCAACTAAATTATATCATGTTTTCTCTTCTGTAGATCCTGGACAAATATATTCTACAATATTAATTATCAAAACGAACAGAATACTTCGTGAGAAGACCGTCGGAGGAACTTTTTGATCTATGATGAGGAAAATATAATCTTACGTGTACTTTAGCAACATTACACAGTACTTCATTCACGTTTGAAGTACACATTTGTAAGCATACAGAATGATATTCCTATTTTAAAATCAATACATCCCGTTCTTCTAAGTGTCTCGGTGATCTTGCGAAATGGTCATAATTTTTGATCTTACACTTCTGATAAAACATTTGTGGTAGGGCCTTATGCAATAGTGCTTTAAGTCGGAAAATGTTGTAGATTTCCTCTAGAAGGCGGTCCGGCGAAAAATTCGCATCCAGCGAGAAAATAGAACAGAGTAATTGTGTTGCATACATTAACAAGTGTTAAAATTTTGTCGAGCTATTTTGTACTATAAATCCTTCTGGAATCGCGAATATAAAGTACTAGGCAAGGGACAGGTTTACCTTAATCAATCATACAACTCACCCAAAATCTGGTCAGGGCGCTAATATCAGATTTCTCGGCACTTTAAGGACACTGTGGCTCCCGTAGTGTAACGTATCATTTTTGAAACAAGGGAGTTACACAATCTTATGTGTCGAGAAAATTAACTTATACATTTCGTCATATCCTTTATATTGGGTTGTCCGGAAAGTTCGTGCTGATTTTGAAAGGAAAGAAAAAGGTCAACAAATACTTGCCATTACATTTTTAATCAACCAAATATGAACCATTTGTTTGCACAATGCATCTCCATCTTTCCTTTAATTTGAAAATACCTTCTTCCCAGGATTGAGGTGGTTCCATGGTAAATAAGTCGAAAGTTAAGCTACTATAAATCGGCACGAACTTTCCGAACAACCCGATATTTCTAATTTCGAATCTCATATCGGCTAGCTTTGTTATTCGACGTTGCTGTATCAATAAAATGAGAACTGCGGAAATATTATAAGGGATAAAATGGAATAACAGTTTCCTCCCATAAATTTTATGACCTAAGAAGATGTCATTGTCATTATCACATTAGTGTACTGGAGAAGACATCACTATGATATTTTCGGTGTTCTTGGATTAATTATGGGTTTTTTTCTTGATCAAGACTTTCAGTTGTTACTTTGATCCGCTGATATTTTCAAGACAAACCCAGTTACAAATAGTTATCTTGAAATTATTTAATGACACTTTTCATATACATAAACATGCGTCATTTATTGGAGGAAACGGCCAAATTTATTTCTGCAAATATTGTGTTTTACGTAGATTAAAATAACACACTAACGATTAATCTGCTTTGACAAATTATACCAGAGTTGTTATGTAATGACATTTAAGATATATGCCATGAGCTAGTAGTGATTCTGAAATATATTACAAGTAGATATTTTCAATTACATTACATAAATGACTCTAGATAATCATACATTGCTTCATGCTAGCTTGGATGTACGTATGCATGTGCGCGTACTTTGTGCGGATTTGTGTTTGTACGAACATAGGCAACTATGTATATTGATTGTGATTTCATTTACAAGTCTCTTTACGTATATTCAATTAAAAAGAGGAAGGTTTTTTAGCTTCCTTCTAAAATACATAACTAATAATATTCAGAAGTATATTCTGAGAAATTTTTAATCTATCAACTAATATATAAACGGAATAGTATATGTTAAGTACATTATCTCACGAACCCATTCAGGGTTGGTCAAAAAATATTTATTGAAAGCATTATCTTTTTATTCCGTATAAAAGATAAATGTTGATAACTTGGCAGTTTTATCTCTTTCTAAACTTCTTTTACTATCCTTGTTATATCATGCCAAAATGTTAATGGCGTCAATTTTGCTTGTACATCTTTTTGCAGTGCAATTTTAATTATGGTAATGGAGGTTAAATTCAGTGCAGCAACTCGACAGAATACAGCTTTTTCTCATATCAAATTTTTTTTCATGCTATTGTTGCACAGCGGACATATACCCGGAAGATTCTGCTGCAACCTTAACAGCAGCGCTGTGCGTGGGAAACCTACTTTAAATAATGAATGGGGAGATATTTTTTTCGCTTTCCCATATAGATCTGTCGAGAGAAAATCGACTGTATGTATCTTGTTTATTCCTTATTTTTAAGAGAATAAACTAACACAAAATCATTCCACATGAAATGAATAAGATTAGGAGTATGGGAAATTTATCCAGAACAACATCTCTCTCTCTCTCTCTCTCTCTCTCTCTCTCTCTCTCTTTCTCTCGCTGTATATATATATATATATATACTCTTAAGAAATGGAAAGAGAAATCTATGTACATTTTATACATAGATATAATTGTCTGTGTGTAAGCTAGGTATGTGTATGAGATAGGTTTATATGTACATTTCTTTCTTTATTTCTCCCTCCATCCCTCTCTCTTATATATATATATATATATATATATATATAATCATAAATATATAGGGATTGACAGTAACCTGCTTCTCCAACTTACTGAGAATTCAGAAATAGCAGTCAAAGAACTACTGATTTCAAAACTACAAATTATTACTCTAGATTGATAGCGATATCGCTATCAATCTAGAGTAATAATTTGTAGTTTTGAAATCAGTAGTTCTTTGACTGCTATTTCTGAATTCTCAGTATGTTGGAGAAGCAGGTTACTGTCAATCCCTATATATTTATGATTATAAATGTTTTTTACCGAAAAAGGTTTTTTTCATACTGAGCTACCCGGCAAAATTGTTAATTATTAATTTTATTACTAATTGTCGATTCCCTGCCCTGCATATCTATCTATATATATATATATATATATATATATATATATATATATATATATTAGCAGAGATATTCGGCGTTGCCCGTGTTACAAACAATTGAAGAATGAGAATTTTGTGTTATATATTCTGTAAGGAACTGGAATACATAAGATTCGAATTTCATGAAAATTGCACATGAGGGTTCTTTCCCTCTTTACACCCCCCCAAATATTCTAATCCTGAGATATGTATCCCATACTATTGATCTTTATGCGCATATTCACCTTAATAGTTTCAGTATGAAATTGAAAGTATTAAAGTGAAAGTATTTGAAATTACAGTAGTGACATGTTACTGTTTCACTTTCGACAGGTAATATTGAAATAGTGGAATGGTTTCAGTGTTAAAGTGAAAGTATCTGACATTACAGTAGATTGATGTTATTGTTTCACTTTTCACACGTAATACTGAAATAGTGGAGAAGATATTATGTTGATGTGGGCTCGAACTATGCAACAAGTTAAAATTTTCTTTTGAATGAAACACAACCTAAGTAACGCAAGTGTAAAATTTGAATGAAATTGGTTGTGTAGTTTTAGGGATTCACACACACACACAGACAGACAGACAGACACACATTCTCATTTATATATATATATATATATATACACACATGTATGTATACATTCATACATTCATATAAATACTTATACATTGGATCATCCCATAATGAATCCGGTTTTTTTTAGACCCCTTTTATTATTCAAGACTAATCTAAAATATACTTCCGTTCATTTTCTATAATGCTCATCAATCTAGATGGTAGTTGCAAGACCCCTCTTCCAAAATCCACTTGTCCATAACGAAAAATACTCCTCCAGTACTGTTCTGACTCGTCTACAGAATTCATATTTTTCCGTCTGAATGATTTTGAAGACTGCGGAATAAATGATAATCAGATGGTGGTAATGTCCGGTGAAAATGATGGGTGGTGTATCGTTTCTCATTCAAACTACTCCAGCCTTTGGAATGTCATCCTCAGTGTATGTGGCCGAGCATTATCTTGATGGAAGAACGCCTTTCGTCTTAAAACCAATGATGGTCGTTTTCCTTCTAATACTGACTTCAGCCGCTCCAATTGCTCGCAGTAGATCTCCTTTGTTACGGTTCGGTTTAGGTTTAAAAGATCAAAGTGCACTAAACCTTTCATATTCTACCAAACAGATAACAACAACTGACGTGGGTGAAGACCTTCATTGGTCTGGGGTGCCGGGGTTTCTCATTTGTCTTCAGCGGTTGACATTTTATGGAGAAACCATTTCTCATGACCAGTCACCATTCGATCGGAAGAAGATTCGTTCGTGAAACGTGGTAGCAAAGAAGGGCAAACATTGACCCGATTTTCTGACTTTTCCGATGACACCCAGGTGTCGATGAATGGTTGAATATATATATACATGCAGTCATACAAAATACATGCATGCATACACGCATGCATACATTCACACACACATACATATGACAGTGTTATGTCATAAGAATGAATTAGACTACAGAAATATCTGTATAAACCACCATGTTACTCTTGAAATTACTTACTAAAGCTAGATGCAACAGATTTCAACCTGTTCTAGGACATCAACGAGAATTTATTATTTATAATAAGTAATTATGAATTATAAAGTAAGAAAGAAAGGAAAGTGCAAGTTATTCATTATTTTGATATGTAGGCAATGTCGACATGATAATTGGCTTTTGATGTTGGACATTAAAAAAGAAAACACGGTTATCTACTATAACTAGACGCTTGAAAGTGGCTAATTTACAGTAGAGAAGACAATAGAAGGTTAATTCAAATATATTAAAAACTAAATTTAATCGTGTAGAAACATTTAGATTTATATAACAAAGTTATTGGGGAGGAAAATAAGTGATATAATGAAATCAAATTCATTCATTCATTATTGAAAAACTGTAGTAATGGTACAATGAGAAAATCTGGCACATGAAATGCGACATGTTAAAGTCTTATACGTAAATTATTAATGTGCTTAGTGTATGTTGGTTAAAAAATATTTTTATTAATTAGATTAAAATAAGTAAACGTTATGTTATGATTGAGCAAAAATAGTTTGAATTCTCAACAGTGTAAAATTGATTCCTCTAAATGCTTGGTTATTGTTCGGTGTTAAATTGTAGATTGTGATTTATAATGTGATACTTGTAATTGTAATTAAAGCGAAACGCATATCTTTGAATAAGCCATATCGTAGAAAGTAATTTCAGGAAAAAACTTGATGATATATATACACACATATATATATATATATATATATATATATATATATATATATATATATATATATATGTATATATGTCACAGAAATGACGATTTATAGGGATAAAGGTACTTAATATAAAACATAATGGAATATTCCAATTAAGGAAGCAGCTCAAATATAACAATTAGTAGATAAGTCAAATTATTAATTTAATATTATTATTATTATTAATTTTATAAATGCATATAAAAGAAATATAAAATGAATACACATTATGAAAACTTATACTTAATGATTAATCGAGGAGATAGATGTAGTCAATTTAGAGGGGAATGAGAGGTAATCGAAACATAAGATGTGGAAAGAAGAGAAACGTGTGTAAATAAAGATATAGCATGCCTAATATATTGAAAGGGATTCTAATAAACTATGTTTTGTCTACGGAGCGGTGTTTACAGATCTCTCTTATGCTTGTCTTTGCAGGCATCCTAAATCTAACGAAATCTTTTCGGTTTAGATTTTATAATAATGTTTCTAAATTTGTAAAAAGAGTAAGCTGGAGAAAAGAATAATTAGATACTTAAAAAAGTGATTTTAAATTCTCGATCGCAGTATAATGCTAATAATATAGCCTGAATAAGATACGCTACCCTTATTTTGCAGAAAAAACTGTAGGTGTTTTGCTATCAGACTCGAACGCATACCACCGTGATTACACGTCGCGGTGCTCCGACCGATTGAGCTAACCTTCCACGCTACAGATTTCTCTGCAAATTTAAGATCTATAGAAATCTCGCTTTATGAAACGCTATCATATGTTAAATTCAAATTACGATAAACGTAAACAAACAAACGAAGTTGCTTTTAGAAACGTTGAGATGTCTTAGAAAGTTAAAGAATTGATTTTAAATTCTCAATCGCAGGATATTCTACTTAACAGCCAAGTGATAGCAATTATTTGCGTTGGTTGTTTCTTAGTACTCTAGAAACATCTATTCCACACCATATTGTAGCAATTTAAACAAGAACACTATTAATTTCTCGTACTCTATCGCAACTACCTGCAGTAATTAGTAACATGTCTATACACGAACTTTCTTAATTATCAAACTTTTAATAGTTTAAACATATTACTTTAAATGCAAGCTTCTTTAGGTACTTGAAAAATGATATAACAACTTGGCCAATGTAGACTCAGATTTACTGTTGCAAGGACAGTGGGGAAGGAATAGAGGGTAACTGCTAATCGCTTTCTATAACAGTCATGCTTAGATTAGGATTACATATCAACAACATATGATAAAATGAAGAAGCCACTACACGGTCACTAGGGCTGATATATTGTGCAGCTAATCTTTCAAATTGTTCCTGTCTCAAATAAATAGGAAAACAAATAGTTTACAAAACGTAATCTTATATAAAACTAAAAGTGATGGTCACGGTTTGGACGCTCCGACAGGATTTAAACGGCCTACGTGAATATGTGGTGCAGTTTGCAAGTAAGTATTCCTTTCCGATATGCATGATATTTGTCCTTATTCTCAGTAAGATGAAGTTGGCAGACATCTTCGCTGTCAAGAAATTCAATGCAGAATATAATTTAATAAACTGTAAACCACAGACATAATCACTGAGCATTCATTATGTTGAATGCATTGCAAAGTGGAAGACATGTTCTAAATTCGATATGTAAATTATATAAATTGGTGCAGAATAATATAAAAGAAGGCATGATGATATTGCATATTTCGTCCACACGGAATTATGTGATGATGTAAATTGGGAAGTACAAAGAAATTATATGAT
>NC_142928.1:14821859-14851859 GCF_046866305.1 Octopus bimaculoides
GAGGAAAAAACAGTAACAGAGGAAGTATAGCACATCATATGTGGTATAGAATTCACGAACAGGAAAAAAAAATATCAAAACAACTCGAAAGTTCTGTCTGTGACAAAGTTTCCAATTTCGCGTGTATCTGAGACACAAAAATATGACAACATCTTTCAATGAAGTTATTAACAGAATACAGTCAATACCCGAATCCTTATTGGAGAGAAAATAATATCGATTAAAATTAAACAAAAACATTGTCGACATGAAATCACAGTCCTATAACTTACTTGCCAAGACATACGAAACAACTACGTTTGTATATAGCTACAGGTTGACAGCTCATCTGAAAAAAATTGTTATGATAGCAGAGGAGAATACAGAGTGGTGGAAAGGGATACAAGAGTGCAAAGAAATAGACAGGCAAATCAAACAATTATGAAATAGAGAAAAAAATGAGAAAATAAAACATTCTCCAGAATACACTATCAACTCAATAGTACAGCTTCCTCAGTAGATAATATTTACAACTCCATCCACACACAATCATCACTCAATACAATAATATAGCCACCACACATTAAAACAACACAGCACATGTCCTTACATAACTAATATCCGATTTATAACCCTTTTCATGCATCATCGTAATATCCCACATCATATACTGTGCACAATTCCAAGCCAATAACATTATCCATTCTATAGAGAAATCAGTTGCATTGTAAAATGTCACAAAACATACAACATGTACAAAACACAAACGTTGTACAACAAAATAAAGCAACTGACATAATGGAAATTCTCCGTAGCATTCAGAAGACAAAATCATCAAAACACAAAAGAAGTTAAGAATTCAGTGACCAACTTTTGTATTCCTAAACACAGTTGCACACACATCAGGAATATGCACTACTGCTGATGCTGAAGAAGCTCGTCTGGAAGTGGGTTTTACCATAAACCAAGTTTATGCCAATAACCTCTGGCAGCCGATGTTCTTCATCTATGAGCTATCAAAGACAGCGAGGCGAATGACTGAAACTAAACTTCTAACCGTGTCGCTTCCGCATCTCAGCATATTAAAATTCTGCAGTCTTAAGTACGCGCAAATCATTCACTCAGAGAAGTACTGAAGCTCTTCAGGTGAAGACATAAACAAAACCCACCACACCTAGAGGAACTTATCCGCCTTCCAAAAGGGGACTGAATTTAGTCAGTAACACGACATCTACAAGAGACTATTTGAACTGTAAAGGATAACTTCGTGCTTCGTGCAGATTTCAAACAAAATCCTTCTAATCTGCAGCCGATAGTTTTCAGCCCATATGAAGAGTATTTTACCAACTATTGTTTTCTTCTTTTCTTCTTTTCTTCTTTTATTTTTTTCACTCATTTGACTGGAGCACCGCTTTAAATCGAACAAATCGACCCCAAGACTTATTCTTTGTAAGACTAGTACTCATTCTAAGCATCGTTTGTCAAGCGATAGTGAGAGGACAAATACAGACGCAAATACATTCACGCACATACACACGTATATATATATATATATATATATATATATATATATATATATATATATATATATATATATATATATATATATATATATATATATATATATATATATATATACGACGGGCTTCTTTCAGTTTCAGTCTACCAAATCTCCTCTCAAGGCTTTGGACGGCCCGAGGCTAAAGTAGAAGGTACTAGCCCAAGGTGCCACGCAGTGGGACTGAACCCGGAAGTATGTGGTTGGTAAGCAAACTACTTACCACACAGCCAGTTCAGCACCTGTGCTGAAAATTCCTTTCCTACTATATCCAAATCAATGAATCTGTGAAAAGTTGCCTACAAAGAGGAAGCCTCATTTTGCAGATAATTCTACACGGGAAATACATGCCAGTCTGCCTCATAATTTGCCCAGTTCCATTCTCCCATGTCCACTACAGTCTATACACACGACTCAAAGTGTTAGCGCCGCTGTCCCTGATAGTATGGCTTCCATTCACTATTAGAAATTACATCATAGATATGAGCCATACACTTAGGAAAACTCTTCAATTTGTGCATCCATATCTTGGAACGATACACCGATCTTTGGATAAACATTAAAGTATGAAAGATTGCACAAAAATGTAACCTCTTCGACGCTGTCAACTATCACACTCACTTCCAATATCTCTTAGATAATGAAGACACACATTAATTGCAAATCCGTGTGTCACACTATTTCTTTAACGACCACCGACATGGTTTCCGTAAAGTCACAGACACTGGTAATTTTCCCTCTCATTCATTACGACTATTTTCAAGAAATTTTGTGTAAACGTTGTTCTCGATTTAGATATCAGAAGTGCTCTTTGCTGTGCTGTGCATGCAGATCTCCTGTAGAGACTAACCTTTGTGCTCTCCACACATCTCTAATATCGTAAATCAGTAGCTTCCTGTCACATCGCAATATTGCTGCGAATATTGCTCTTATTCTATCAACTCATGTGTGCCCAAGGCTTCGGTTTTGTATTGAAATTCTTTCTTTAGAACATGTTCCCATCCGCCACCGTTGCCGGTTTTCACTTTCATCACACAGAGGATGATAAAGAAAGTACCAGTCAGTTACTAGTCAGATAAAAGAGGTTGCAGTTGGTATCAACTAGTAGCTCCCATCAGCATTTTCTGGTTTTATGACTAAACCATTTGTCTTTATTTAGAAGAATCGTTAAAGATGAGTGTAAAATGCCTTTGATATTTCTCCAAGTTCTTTACTTTCTTAATTCAAATAACGGAGAAGTCAACTTTGTCTTTCATACTTCTTGAGTCGATAAAATAAAGTACCAGTGAAAGAGTTAAGCCAATAATATTGATTAATCTCTAGTTTCTAAAGTTGGCCTTGTGCCTATGATAGAAACTACTACTACTATTATTATTATTATAATAATAATAATTATTATTATTATAATAATGCAGGTGGCAAGCAGGCAGAATCATTAGCACGCCGGGCAAAATGCTTAGTGGTATTTCATCAGTGTTCACGTTTTGATTTCAAATTCCGCCGAGGTCCACTTTGACTTTCATGCTTTTAGGGTTGATAAGTTACCATTTGAACAATCGACTCATCCCATCTCCAAAATTGCTACCCTTGTGGCAAAATTTGAGACTATTATTAATATTATAGTAGTATTGGTTGTAGTGTTGTTGGTGGTGGTAGTAGTAGACGTGAGATTGGTGGAGGAAGGTACCTCGGTGATTCTAGTGTCATTTTTATAAACTATTGTTTATATTTCTGCTTTTTTGTTTTTGTTAAAACTAGAAACACTGTCGAAGTTCCTACAGAAAGTTTTACTGTTATTTTTAATACTAATACTAACAGCCTTCGATACTATTGTAGTTGCTGCTACTGCTAGTTGCATTACAATTTATAATATGCTATTCTGGTTACCGTTGCTGCTACTGCTTTTGTTTGTACTACTGAGTTGAATCTATGGTGTATAGAACGTCAGCTACTATTAGCGTCTAATGTAAGCGAAGACATTTTTTTTTTCATACATATGGACGGAAGCGGAAATATTCCGGCTGTAAGAAGAATACTCCGCACGTTCTCTAGGTGCGATTGTAAATTTTAAGACACATTTCATAAGTTATAATATAACGTAGGAAGTACTAAAACAGGCCCCTTATTCTTTAATATTCGAAACACCATCCAATTTTACCGCCACAAATAGACATAATACAGATAATATATAGAAGCCTCCACCCACGAAAGAAAAAAAAAATATTAATGGATACGTGTCCCTGTGTATGTATATATGCGAATATAACGGGGCATACCTATATACACACGTGTATGTGTGTGTGTGTGTGTGTGTGTGTGTGTATATACCTGCGTGGGTCTTTGTGTCTGTGTTTGTCCCCACACCGTCACTTGACAACCGATGTTCGTGTGTTTACGTCACCGTAACATAAGTACTAGACTTACAAAGAATAATTCCTGGGTCGATTTCTTCCACGAAAAACATTTGAGGCTGTGCTCCATCGTCGCCGCAATCAAAAGACTAAAATATGTAAAAAAAATAAAACTGTGTGTGTTTATGTATACATACATATACATATATATATATATATATATATATATATATATATATATATATATATATATATATATATATATATATATAAACGTATGCATGCATACTCATACGTATATATGTGTTGTTTGTGTGTGCGTGTAATATATATTTATATATATAAAATATTCAAGTATGAGTGAATAGTTTTTTTCGTAAATTTAGATGTATGCAAATGTTATCTTGCGAACAGGGGTCGCTTAAGTGTTAATAATATATCAAATGTGATATTTACACTTGCAGTAGGTGATGGCCAAATATTTAACTTTTATTGAAACTCAGTCTTCTGAGCATCCACAAATTCGTGGCAGGTTAATTATCACAAATATCTTTAACGTTGTGAAATAAAAACAATATTGTAAAGATAAATTAAGTCGATGGAATTTGAACTCAAAACGTAAAGACAATCGAATTAAAACAGATAAGCATTCTTTTCTACGCTAGGCGCAAGGCCCGAAATTTGGGGGGATGGGTCCAGTCGATTTGATCAACCCCAGTGCGCAACTAGTTCTTAATTTATCGACTCCGAAAGGATGAAAGGCAAAGTTAACATCGGCCTAATTTGTAGTCAGAACGTGAAGACAGACGAAGTACCAGTAAGTATTTCGCCTGGCGTGCTAAAGTTTCTCCTAGTTCAACGTTTTAAAAATATGAAATATAAAGTCCACATCGGGGGCATTTGAACTCAGAACGTAAAGACGGATGAAATGCCGTTAAGTATTCTGCACGGCGTGCAAACATTTCCGCCAGCGCGCCGCCCAAATACAATGTAAGCACTATTTTCTACTCTAGGCACAAGACCCTCAAAGAAGTAAAAATAATAATTGATAAATGGATTTTTTTCAGGGTTCTGAACACACGCGTGTAATATACAGCAAACTTAGTTCACGTTCTGAATTACATTTTTAAAAACCATGAATTTTTCAAGTACGGAAGGGTACGAGAAATACTACCTCACTGAGTAGAAAAAATATAAATAATCGTGATCTTGCCTATATTTGTAGGTTTGCAACGGCATCAGCAGAGAAGCAGCAGCGATTATGTTATTACATTCCATTGACAATATGTGAAAAAAATCAACATTGATTTTAATATTTCTTCAGTCGATGAAATAAATGTAAGGTCTTAGAGATATCATTGGCCACAGAAGAGACTACTACTACTACTACTACTACTACTACTACTACTACTACTACTACTACTACTACTACTACTACTAGTACTACTACTACTACTACTACTACTTCTTCTTCTACTACTACTACTACTACTACTACTACTACTACTACTATTAGTAGTAGTCGTAGTAGTAGTTGTTAGTGTTTAATGCACACGGAAAATATAAAATATTGAGAGGAATATCACTGTTTTTGTCAGTTGAAATATGTCTGTTATTCACTCAGCTGCGAATGAGAAAAGTGTGAAGCGACAGTAATAGCGACAATGGTGGCAAATGTAGAATTGAAAGCGGCAGCAACAGCAACACTGAATGCTATAGCAGTTGGAGACTGGTAATAGCAACAAGCGAAAGAGAATCCTACAATGATGTTGCGCACACACACATATATGTTTGTATGTGTGTACATGCATGTATGTGTGCATATATGTATGTGTATATGTATATGTATGTCTGTATGTTAGCATTTATGTAGCTAGATATACATTAGGTATATTAACCTTATATATACGTGTGTATTTGTGTTAATAAACGCACACTCAATTACTACTAAACATATGACAAAGGACAGGAGTTACGTAATCAGTTTTGTTTATAAGTACTGGGGCTAAAAGTGTTTCAATCATTGAAATAACTCTGATGAAGCTACAAGTGCAACACTAGCAACCACCCTAGGTGCACGATGCGTTATAGTCACAACAGCTGTAAGCTATTAAAGATGATAAAGTGACTCATTGTCATTTATTTATCAATTAATTTTAACGTTTGTATTCATTTGCGAGTCTGCATATAAGTCCGTAACGGAGGTCATCAAACAAGTCACACACTCTCGCCGTTGAACCTTTCTACTCTCTTGAGTATAATGAATTGTTCAAAAAATGATTATTGATGGCATATTGGCGAAGTGGTATAGTTGCGAAAGAAATTAACCCACTATTCCCAGACTCTTCAGCTTTTGAGCATGTCTTTCATACATTAGTTACCATGCTCCATCCAGCTAAGTCTCGTTGGCTCTAATATATATATATATACTTTAGAAAACATTTAACACTCTGTTTGTTATCTCATCCTTTTATCTTTCTATCATTTTGTTTTTTGTTACTTGATCCAGTAAATTTCTTCATTCTGCAAATTGTCAAATGCTTAGCAAATTTTGTAAATGAAATATTGCCAATTTCTAGGAGCATATAAAATAATGCAAATTGAGGTTAAAATTTGTAATGCAAACTGTTTACCTTTATTTGATTCAAACATTTAAAGGTAATAAATTCAGTCATCATTTGCAATAAAGAATAATAGATATCAACAATAATTTCAAGATAAATCAGTTAATATTTGTAGAGAAAAAAAGTATTTTTTGCCGAAAGGAACATTTTACTATTTGCTTTGGAAGTTGATTTTTCTAAATAAAAAGTTTGCATAAATTTTCTCGTAGAAAATTCGTAAATTTGTATAAGAAAGAAAAAGTTAATACAAATTCAGAATAAATTTTTAGCGCTAATAATTTGCAAATGTGCAAAAAGATAAAGATGATATATGATAAAATATTGTGTAGAATATCGTTCGTTTGGCCTTACTACCAGTCGCGTCTGGTAAGTAAATGTTTATCGCTCAAAAAGTGAAGTGGAAACTATTTTCATACGGCAAAAAAGTGAATCTGTTTTGCCAGAAAATTAAATTATTGAGGAACAAAGGTTTTCCCAGCAATGAAATTACGTAGGAGAGACGTTATTCAAAAATAAATAGAGGACAGTTGATCTGCTCCTTAGATATTATAATATCATCTTACGTGACGAAATCCTGTTGAATCGCTCAAAAGTGAAACTAAAAGACTAAGTGACTAAATAAACGAGACACTGATGCTAATTGCACACAGTTACATTCTTATATGATATATGAATGTTTATAGCAGAGGGGTGTGGCTTAGTGGTTAGGGTGCTGGATTCTTGATCGTAAGATTGTAGTTTCGAATCCTGGACAATGCAAGGCGTTGTGTTCTGAGCAAAACACTTCACTTTCACGTTGCTCCACACCACTCAGTTAGCAAAAATGAATTAACATGCGATGGATCCGCGTCGCGTCCAAGTGGAGACTATAAGAAAAGGCGGCGATCTAGCAGAAACGTGAGTACGCCGGACGAAGTGCTAAGCGGTATCTCGTCAGCCTTTAGGTTCTAAGTTCAAATTCCGTCGAGGTCAACTTTGCAGTTCATTCTTTCGGAATCGATAAATTAAGTATCATTTTGCGTACTGAGGTCAATATAGTCGACTGGACCCCTTCCCAAATATTTCGGGCCTTGTGCCTAGAGTAGAAACGGATATATGAATATTTATGGCTTTCTTAATGATGAACTTGAAATTATTGTTGAATTATGTCTGGACTGTATATTTCTCATAATAAATAAAAATCAAATTAAATTTTAATATACGAATAAAGACTGTCAATCAGAATAATATTACAAACAATAATGAAATCTAAGAGTGCCATGACACATTATATTGTCTTCGGAAACGAGTTTAGAATGACCCAAATGAAATTATGAATACCACTGCAGAAGAGCCAACATGGCAGAAAATAACACCAACTGTATTATGACTATTAATAATAATCCTCTCAACAAGAAATTTATTGAAAAGTGTGAGCAATTGCTGTTTTCTAATGCAGCTAAAGTGTGTCTTGCACAATACAATTTTAGCTCTAAACGCTCAGTCTCTTAGCTTACTTGGGATGTTTCTCGTGACTAAATCGATAAACAAATAATATAACTTATATTTTAATAATACAGTCACAGATAATATAAACTATATATACATAGTTAGGAAAATATAAATTATAATGTTAAGTTAAACAGGTAAAGACTTTTCATGCTGCACTGTATGGCTGGGATGAATTCCATTGTCAAAATGGGGGAAGCTAGGTGTTATTAGCCAACGCTGTGAAACGATAACAAATTGGCTACACCTAAGCAGTGATAATTGTAACCACGCACCGCTTTTTTTCTGTGAGACAAAGTTGTTCAATTGGATTCTGGAAGCTATGATTGCCTGTTTAGTTTATGCACTTTGTGATGTGTGTTAGGTATTTAGGGATTTACTTTATGGTAGTAATCTTTATTTCGGAATCTATATTTTTTGAAAATCAAATTTGTAAAGGCCAGTTTTTGTGTGAGGCAAATTTTGGTGAAACCAAAATTTGTGAATCTAGAGTTACGGATCCAAGTTTGTGAAAGCAAGTTGTTGAAGGCGGGATTCTGAGTCCGAATTTCTGAACTGTATATATATATATGTTAGCTCTGTGTTAATAATATTTTACAAAAAAATTCATGGTGTGTTTTTTGGGCTCACCCTATCCTTGTTGATTCTGTAAATCCGGGTCATGGCCATCAGGTCGTAACAACATGCCCTGGGTGGGTATTGAAAATAGGACACAAAGAAACACAAAACTTCTACCAACCTAACCCTTGCAAAGAGAATAATAATTCACATTGGGTTATTGTCATTCAATTCGTTGGAATGAGCTTACATAAAACTGCAGCTTTCTAAAAAAATTGTAGAATGCAGAAAAACTTTAGGGAAGTTAGTAATCGTTCAGATCTCCATAATTCTAAGCGCAAAATATCCCTGTTGGGAGGTAAAACAAGTTGCTCTTGGCTGACGCTTGAACTGAATATATTACAATATATGAAGTAATTTTACAACCTATTCATACTCAAATTCTTCTGCCATAAGAATAATTAACATTGAAGCGCGGATTGATAAATGTGAAAATAAATAAAACTTTCTAAAGAATTATTATGCAATCATTGATACTAATAGTGAAGCCAAACTTCTTCAGTTTGCGATATGTTTTCAGTATCACGATGTATCGTATTTCCCCATTTCTCTCTTTCTGTAGTTCTTCATGACAACAGAGATCTTGTTCATTGCCGCTATAAATGTACCTGGCAGTTTTGTGTTATATTAGACAAAACCTATTTTGAATAAATGGAGAAAGAATAATGGGATAAAAATGTTAGGTTAGGTTAAAGCGGCGAAATATGTGGTAATTTGCAGGAAAGCTGTTACGATATTAGGAAATTAACAGCATGCTGTTTTGTTAAGAGAAAAACAAAATCGTCTTATATAGGATTGTAAAATGAACTACCTTAAAGAAATAACACGCCCTTTATTCTGATTACTTTTCAATGTCAAATTTTGTTATCCTGTTCGTCTTGAAATCAACATTTTCTTTATATTGATTTAAATGTCATTATGCCTGACCTAGCTGTGACCTAACAATTAGATATTTCAAATCCGTGCTGTAGATTAGCGGGGCGTTTTATTTAATCAATATGTTGGGCTACGAATCAATTAAGCTTTTTTGAAGTACCATATTCAGCATCTTCATTCGGTGTCCTGAAGACATTAAATAAGGTTAAAGATCAAGTTAGATATTTTATTTCCTGATGAACAGTATTTCACAAATCTGAATCTTAATTTAACATTGGACCTTCCTTTCCATCTGAATGAAATTCAATTACTATATAACCATGGTAAAAATAAAATACATAATATAGAGGTATTACGAATATTATATGTAATTTTTGGCTGTATTACATTTGCATATGTAAGTCATTCTGCTTTTATATAAATGTAAACATTTGTATAAACACATTCACCCGCAAAGAAAATAAGAAACCTAAATCTAAAAATCTATCTATCGATCTATCCAACCATAATGATCAGTTATGCTTCCTGTCAGAAAGATAATGCAAAATGCAGGGAAGTGTAATGCCTCATATATATATATATATGGACGAAGAATTCTTTGCGCGATTGTTACCTGTTACAATATCTATGAGTGGTGAAAGCTGTTGGCAGAAAGACATGTGCAGTTCGCGATACTGAGCAAATATACCATATTCAACAGCCTTACAATAAGAATACGTGGACACGAACGACATCATATTTGTTCGTAAAAGTCGAAGATTGAGAACGTTTCACAACAATTCCCCGACAAGTTATTTCGCTGTTGTGTTCTGTAGCTATTTACATCGAATACACTTCACTGCAAGTTGTTAGGAATTCGTATCTATTGGTTGTTAGGGATTTGAACATGAGTGGCAAAATATTTAATGAGTCGGAAATTATTAAGACTGAATAAAATTTACCGTGAAACTTGTTCTCGTCCTCTACAAAGGAACCTCCAATTAACACGATATTGACACACAAAATACATGTACACACACACACACACACAAACACACACACACACACACACACATATATGTATATATATTTATTATTTTTTTATTTATATATATTTACATATATATATATATATATATACGCTCACATATATACATTAATGCATATGCATACTTATATATTTACATATATACTCACGTATATAAATAGGTAGTTTGTGTCTGTCTGTTTATGAATATGTTATTTTTGCTTATGCATAAATGTCTATACTTGTGTGTGTCAAAGATGAACTTATATTCGCATTATTATAGCCTTTCCAACCTTTCTTGATGATATCTGACTGCCCTATCCCAAACCATACACGCTTTGAATAGACCGTGATATAAATTTACACATATTCTTTTCTATTCTAGGAACAAAACCCGAAAGTTTGGGGAGAAGGAAGCCATTCGATCAGATCAACCCCAGTACGCCACTGGTTCTTGATTTATCGACTCCAAAAACATGACTGGCAAAGTCGACTCCATCGGTATTTAAACTCAGAACGTATGAAAGGTAATGTTGACTTCAGCGGATTTCGAACTCAGAACGTAAAGACAGCATTTGACCCGGCGTGCAATCGTTTCTGCCAGCTCGCCGCCGCCTTGAATAACAACATTAATAACAACATAAAGCGTAGTCTCTCGCTTGGATTCGCGACCCCTGGATCACACTTCGAAGGCTACGAATTTGTAATCCAAAAGTAAGAGTTTGCTACAAAAACAACAAATGAATAAAAGGGACAGTGAAAGCCGAACATACAACAGAAAATTTCAATTATTCCACATTTCTGTGGAAGCCATCACACCTGTGATAAGCAGATTCCCAAAATATTTAACATAACATTGTCACGTAAACAATATATAGTCTACCTCCAAAAGGGTGTCCTGGGATACAGAGAATCCCTCTGCAGTTAAATTCATCCATAATGAACACCAAGACAACTGGTAGTTATTCCCATGAAAACTTCTATTAAGTGCAAATATTAGATGCCATATTCAAGGCGGCGATCTGGCAGAAACGTTAGAACGTCGGGTCAAATGCTGTCTGTACGTTATGAGTTAAAATTCCGCCGAGGTCAACTTTAACTTTCATCCTTTTGGGGTCGATAAATTAAGTACCAGTTGCGTATTGGGGTCTGTCTAATCGTCTGGCCCCTCCCAAAAAATTCTTTGAGAGAGAGGAAATAATGTGCCGTCATATACGTCAACAATTTTGTCGATGTAAATATCTCGTTACACATCAAAGAGAAAAAGGATAACGGCGGATTGACACTTGGAAACTTCCAGCTTCTATACAACGATTAGAAACTCACGAATTAAACGAAGGTGGTGAGTGGTGTGGGCAGAGACAAGTACGATGGCTGTGTCAAGATGGTATTCGCATAGAACCAGCGAGATCCGAGAAGCAGAGGCTATTATAGCAATAGTAGAAAATGGAATGATACGACACAGCGTTTCTCATGATAAGTGTCTAGAAAGAGTTTGCGAGTTACTTTATGGCCCTTTACTGGATCAGTGTGGCAAGTCATCATCGTCAACGTGGTCATCATCAACTTCATCATCATCCTCCAGATTCGAGATGAATTTTCCAGTATTAGTATGTTCCTTTCTTAGCAGTGTAGCAAAAAGTCATAGTGGGTTAATGTACATTCTGGCCTTAGGGAGATGGGCATAATGTACGGATTCATTCAGACAGATTTTCAAGGATAGATTGAGTGTGTTAGAGAGTAGATTACACGTGTATGAAAACCAACACTTATTGGCTACACATGTTTCAACTGGTGAATCCTGACACTTTCTTCTAATATATTTTGAGCAATGATTCTGTGGATAGCAAGTAAAAGTCCATAGAATCTAAAATTCTTTCTTCTGGCTATCAATGATGTCCATGTAATGGTATTGCAGAAACACCTACAAAACGCTTTCATCGCATGCATTGCTGGCTGTGCGCAAACACTTTAAAGAAAATATAATTATGCGCCTCTACAACAGCATTACGAATCCAAGGTATTTGACATATATGAAACCTCCGCACCCACGATCGAAGACTGGAATGCTCAAATCTAACACACACACACACGCGCCCACATTTGTGTGTGAATATGTATGCATGTTATATTTACCTATTTATATTTACATACACAAGCGATTGTAATCCAATTCATGTATTCCAGCATATATTTTGTTGATGTTCTTCAAATGTTAATATTTGGTATTTATGTAACAAGATTTGTTACAAGATAATTTGCAAGCATGCATGTATTGTATAATTAGTAGGAAGGGAAAAAATGGTATTATTTGTTGCAAAATACTATTTAATATGAACTGATGACTAAAAGTCTATCGGAGATTTTCGTAAATTAATCTAGAACGTGTGTATTCGTGCTGTTTTAGACTGTAGTTATGCAAGTAGATCTCATACATTAATGCATTAATAAATAATATGATCAACGACTGTATTATAAATAGGCTTTTAGCATCGCATCTAATCTAATTGGGTTTTCATTTAGTACTTCTGAATTCTTGGGGATTTCATGATTTAAATTCATTCTGTTAGTTTCCAAAGAAAAGAAGTGAGTTTGTGCAGTTACTTCATACTTGCACATTACGACCTACATTTATTTATTATTATTATTATTATGATTTTTTTAAAATTTTACGAAATTTCTTGGAAAAACATTCCAACATTAGATGTACATTCTTCTTCCTGATTCTGTATTACGAGTGACATTACACAATGTAATATTTTCGAAGTAAGCTAAAAATTATATTATAGTTATCTCTTGAAAACAAGAAAAGTGTTAACGTTCTGCTGTATAAGGTTCATTAATTTCATTGCATTTCATACAATGAAATATTTCCGTTGTGGAATCAGTCCATAGTTGACTGCGTACTTGATCCACTCACTCGTTCATGTCGAGTTATGACAATTAAATCATTCTCCAGGTGTTATGGCTGATGTATGAAATAAAACTCTTCTGCATTAAATTAAAACAAGTTGGAGTAAGAAACTGTTCAACAATTAGGCTAAAAGCAAATGACAATAATGTATGTTACTCACTTAATCTAATACGTGTGTAACAATACGTTTTAATACAGTAAATAATTTAGACATAGCAAGCGACATAGTAGCGTGAGTGAGTTAGTTATATGTGCATTTCCCAGATATTGGTGATTACTGTGACCAAATTTTTTTTTATTGAGGCCACCCTCTCTCAAAACAGCTTTGTTTAAATTGGATCTGAAAAATATTTATCCGGTGGAGTGAAATCAATATTGTTCAATTTACATAATAATCATACTGCATAACATTAATAATTTCTTTATTTGTATGTTTAAAAATCTGCACCATGTATGTGTGTATGTATGTATGTATGTACGTATGCATATATATATATATATATATATATATATATATATATATATATATATATATATATATATATATATATATATATCATCATCATCACCATCATCGTTTAACGTCCGCTTTCCATGCTAGCATGGGTTGGATGATTTGACTGAGGACTGGTGAAACCGGATGGCAACACCAGGCTCCAATCTAATTTGGCACAGTTTCTACAGCTGGATGCCCTTCCTAACGCCAACCACTCAGAGAGTATAGTGGGTGCTTTTACGTGTCACCCGCACGAAAACGGCCACGCTCGAAATGGTGTCTTTTATGTGCCACCCACACAAGCCAGTCCAGGGGCACTGGCAACGATCTCGCTCGAAAATCCTACGGGAGCCAGTCAGGCGGTACTGGCAACGGCCACGCTCAAAATGGTGCATCTCATGTGCCACCCGCACAAGAACCAGTCCAGGGGCACTGGCAACGATCTTATATATATATATATATATATATATATATATATATATATATATATATATATATATATATATATATATATATATATATATATATATATATATATATATATATATATATATATATATATATATATATATATATATATATATGCATGGACGTGGTGTATGCATATGTATGCATATGTATGCATGTTTGCCTTAATTAACATCAAAACTTATTGGCAAGTCATTAAATGAAAGTGAACTTTTCATTAAGATAATATTCTATGTTCAATATTTGATACAACCAATCTAGCGTATCAAAGAGGTGTGTATGTCTTTAGAAATGAAAATAATCAAAATTGTTGTTTTTTATTGTTTAGCAATACATCAAGGACGGCAATTTGTGTTTTCGATCTCAAAGCAATTGCCGACAAGAAAGAAACTTCATCGTTATTTGTAGTAAGTAATGTGGAATACGCCTGCACAGTTCTGCACATAGTGAGATCTATAAAAGATCTCTTTGAAGAGCCAGGTGTAAAGTTATTGTAAATAACCAAGAATACTTTACGAAAACCATTCAGTGGTGGAAATACTTCTTCGAAACATTATATAAAATTTTACTACTATGGGAACGATTTAAAACATGAAATCTTCTTCGTATTTATGTCGTCTGATATAAGTGAGTTAACAGAAGGAAAAAAAATAATTGCAAATGTAACGCTGAAGCACCTCGTATATTTTCAGACGCTGTGATAAGATGGCAACACAGGAAACATTTTGTTTCACCTTTTAATGTTTGAGTTGTCTGTGCTTAAATGTTAGTGACAAGTTTATCGGAATGAAATGTTGCACAATATTTACTATTTCGAGAGTGATGCCTACAGATTTCGTGCTTGATTCATAACATTCGGACATATGTATAAAAACATAGATCAAACTATTCGAACTGCTTCATGGTGTCATTTAGTGCACTTCAAAACTCTAAATTCTGAGCAGATTCTATTTAAGGCTATCTAAAGCGAGTGTTATATCTGGGTCAAAAGATTACTGTAATTCTAAATATATAGATTACGAATTATTCAAAGTACATCGGAAACATCCGAATGACAAGCGAAATTTCTAGTTCTGTTACTTGAAACACTGAGGCTCAGGTCTGCGGCTGAAAATTGTATTAGTGTAAGTTTTAAGCCCAATAAACGGTAACTGTCAACTGTACATTATTATTTTCACAAAAGTAAGATGAATGTTACCTAAAGATAATGTTTCAGAATCGAATGGGTTCTTTCTTATAAATACATATATACGTGCGTGTGTGTGGTGTGTGTGAGAGTGTAAGTGTGTGTATATTGAGTGGTGTGTGTGTGAGAGAGAGAGAGAGGCGGGTGGGAGAGAACGAGAATGAAAAAATAAGTACTCAAATAAAATTAGGATGAAATTCAGTAGTTATACTCAATATCGGATATATTTTGCAAATTAATTCAGAATTTTCATCCATAGAATTCACATAAATTTCATCTTGGGAATATTTTGTTTTACTACGGTAGTTTAATACATTTCCATGTAGGAACTATCGAACAAACTCTAAAGATTCATGCGTGTCAATGTTTTAGAAATTTCTGAAAACTCTCGAGGGTCATATGGCATGTAATATGATCTACAAGAGAAAAATCTAGGGTCTAATAAATTAAAACAGAACAATAATTGTGCATGTCAATTCCATGAACTATTTCGGATACAGGAAGATTTTAGTCACTTTTTTGTTGTTTGCTTGTTTGTAAGGGAATAAATTCATTTACAACATTTAAAATATCACTGGTTTTATTGCTTTAGCACTTAAAGAAATATTAAAACTAAAAGAATAGGACAAAATATTTTGCAGCATCTCTTTATGATCATTATCGTTCAGTATTCAAATCCAAAGTTACCTTCATAGCCTTTCAACTTTCTGGAGTGGATAATATACAAACACTACCAAATACTAAACATTGATTTAATTAACCTGCAATCAGCTTTGTGGCGTTAACGATAAATTACAAACTCAGACAAAATACTTAGCAACGTGTCATCCGTCTTTATATTCTGAGTACGAACACCACTGAGATCGACATTGCTTTGAATCGTTTTGGGGTGGATGAAATAAGTATCAACCAAATACCAGGATTGATGTAACTGACTAGCCCTTCCCCCAAAATGTTAGCCCCTGTGCTGATACCAGTAAGAATTATTATACATCAAAATAAACTAGAGCGTAAAGGTATTGTCTCAGTACAAAATTTTACAGACACCCATACAGATTTATATATTAGTATGAATGTAGACAGCGACATCTTTCTACATAACTATTCTGCCTGAGCTTTAGTGACATTATATACAACCTAATTTCTACACAAATTCTCCCTCTATTTGGAAAATTATTTGTATGTACAATACACACATATCAGGGACAAAATTGGAGATATCACTTTTCTTTTCTTTTTCCATTATTTTCCTATTAAATATTCCATCCATGTCATATTTTCCAGTAATGCATATATGATTACATGAATTTTAAATTATGTTTCTTGCAGAAGATTAAGGGGGATATATGAATTCAAATTAGTTCCTTATCTCAAAGATGTTTCAACAAATACACTCCATACAAATATGTTAATACGTTGTAATAAGTAACTATTTCTTGGTGTCAATGTAAATAAAAGACAAAGCAATTTCAGGAAATTCTATATATAATACTACAAAGGAATCTTATGAATCATATAAAGAGCGTGTGTGTATATATATATATATATATATGTATATATATATATATATATATATATATATATATATATATATATATATATATATATATATATATATATATATATATATATATATATATATATATATATATAATACAAATATATACAAAATACAAAATGGCTGATAGTTAGCAAGGTGAGACACACATAAGAAAGAAGGAAACAAAGGACCACTGATGAGGTCACAGAAGTGTGACGAAAGAACTCTGGCCGAAATAAGATTAAGATTAATGTAATATAAAGCTGAAGCAAATTAACACCAAATATACAGTGCGTGTGTTTTTATTGGCTAAATTCGCAATATGACCATCCCCAAGTACAACAATATATATATATATATATATATATATATATATATATATATATATATATATATATATATATATATATATATATATATATATATATATATATGTATGTATATATATATATATATATATATATATATATATATATATATATATATATATATATATATATATATATATATATATATATATATATATATATATATATATATATATATATATATATATATATATATATATATATATATATATATATATATATTACAAATTAAAAGGGTAAAGGATTATCAATTTATTAATTAATAAATCAATTAACAATTAATAATTTTTACCAAGCCCATCGGTATGAAAGCACCATTATTGGTGGAGAACTTATTTAAAAGCTCATATATATTTATAAATATAATTAAGTGATCAGCAAATATTTGCTTCACCATATACCGAAGTTCAGAAATAGCAGCTAAAAAAGCTGAGAAACCCACAGATAGCATCACTTATAACTCACAAAGTCAAAAACAAGAAGAAAAAACAATGAAAAACTAACCAGTCGGAATTGGTTAGTTTTTTCATTGTTTTTTTCTTATTGTTTTGCCTTTGTGAGTTACAAGTGATGCTATCTGTGGTATTCTCAGCTTTTTTAGCTGCTATTTCTGAACTTCGGTATATGGTGAAGCAAATATTTGCTGATCACTTAATTATATTTATAAATATATATATATATATATATATATATATATATATATATATATATATATATATATATATATATATATATATACGTATCTATATATGTATGTGTATATATTGATATATTGATATATATGTGTGTGTGTATGTATGTATATGTGAGTGTGGGATTTTACGTAGGTGTGTATATAAATATGCATAAATGAATTTATTGGAGTATATGTGGGTTTGTTTGTATACATATGCGCATACACATAAGTATAAATGATTATATACATTCATCTCAATATTTTCATAGAAACACAGGATTAACCCCATTTATAATGCCTTTTTATTATAACATTCCTCTCCAAAATTTTTTTATTGGATTTATATCATCCTATCTACTCACAACTCTACACTCTGAATTTTCATTCTATCTTTTTTTTTCTTTTCCTTTCTTGTCCAACGTACTATCTGGTAGCGTCCCAATCTCCAGCGGTTTTTTAAAATGAATTACGTTATAACCTTATCCAACTATAGTCTTCATACTCGGTTATAATGTCTTGCGTTTAAGCTGGTTCCCATACGTTTCCCTGAGGAGAAGTTTACATTTTTAACAACGCCGATTCCTATGGATCGCATAAATTGTAATTCTTCGAAACATATGTCGGAATAAAAGTATGCAGTTATAACATGCGTTTACTCCATTCTTTAAATTTATATATATATATATATATATATATATATATATATATATATATATATATATATATAACTTCAACCAATATGTCATATGTTATTAGTTATGGCATGTATATTTTGTACACACACACATACATACACACACACACATATATATATATATATATATGCATGTACATGTGTTCTGTCTATGCCTGTACTAAGCTAACATTCTTATTTTGAAGTTGTTCAAAGAGAGACACAAAGTCATCGATTATTGTATCAAAGTATTTACACGTATAAAATAAGTGTATTAGTGAGTCAGGTTTATCTGTAAATATTTTATCTAACGACTGATTTTATTCAGGAATACATGTACAGATTACTTAACATTCAAAATATACCAAACAGATCCTCATTCAGCTAAGACTGGAGCAGAGGGATTACTTGACAAGTTTACTTAAAATTGGCAAATCTTATTTTAACGTGACGATTTATGTGAGATTTAGTATATACGCTTCAAAAGTTTTAGAAACACTGAAAATTCAGACAGATATTTGATAAATGTACCATATAATGATACGAGCCATTTCGTTTTATCCCTGTATATATGTTGAACGTAGATACCCAACATACACAAGCAAACACATGCAACTAAACACACATACGGACACACACACACAAACGCATACACACACATACACGTACTGATATATTTAGTATTTAGATGGGTGGCTGGTTGGAAAACACGGGCGTAGTAAGTTTACGACTGTATGTATTAATAAGAAATCACTGGTTTTATTGAAGTTGCGCCAACACGATTTCGGTAGATACGCGATTCGAGTTGCATTAATGAGCATAAAATTTTGTGACACAGGTATGACTATTTGGTAAACATTTCTCTTGCAAAAAATGAGCATCTATTTTGAGCAGCAATCTTAAATGGTTTCAATTTGATTATGAAAAGCCACTACAAGATAAATATCTATAGCGGGGAACGTTTCATGAATGTCTGCATCGGGAACTAAACCGATTCAGATTTCCTCATCTACGAATGCTGAAATTATATAAATTCTCAGGGGCATGGAGCTGACTGATGCAACATATATAAGTTGATCGACTCTCTCTCTCTCTCTCTCTCTCTCTCTCTCTCTCTCTGTGTATATATATATATATATATATATAGGACGGGATTTTTTCAGCTTCCGTCTACCAAATCCACTACTATAGTAGAAAACACTTTCCCCAAATGCCATGCAGTGGCTACTTTACAGATAGCCACTCCTACCCCTATATATATATATATATATATATATATATATATATATATATGAAATTAAAAAAAACAGGGCAATAAGCGTCAGAACTGAAAAAAGGAAGTTACACTCTGCATTCAATAAAACGGTAAATAGCTTAACACAGTATTACTTTTCACGTGCAGTAAAGGAACAAAGGAGAGTCGTAACCAGTGTTTCACCATCTACTTTCCGTTCATAAGAATCGACCTGGCTAGTACTGCAATGTATTGCCTAATTTGCATATCTGTACATTTGACAGCTCGTCATTAATCAAATATTAATTACCAACTAAACGGTATAAGTAAAAAGAAAAGAGATATATTGAAATTATTGATATTTAAATAGGAGAGATAGATAGATACATACATATCATTTTCACAAGGTTTTTAATTCTCATTACGCAATGTGAATGTAGACGTTTAGTTGACTTTAATATCAAAGTTCGGATTGACTTAGAATTACAGAATTTTAGAAATGCATCTGTAATTAGTATGAAATATTTCCATATATGTCGGGGATACTACTTTAAACTTAACACTATATTTAGTACCAGGTGACTTCATTATCGAGTAGTTTATCTTAAAAGTGCATTGAAGTTATAAGCGCAAAGAAACTTACGCATATTTTCAGCTTTCTTCTCTTTTATTCAATTGTAAATGATGTTGTTTACACCTTTCTCATACTCTTGTAATCTCTCAATATTTGCAATACTGCGTCAATATTTGTACACAGACTTGAAGTGTTTAATCGATCAAATGGATATCAGAGTTCATTTTATTTATTCATTTATTTATTTGTATGGTACTTTGACAAACCGGTCTTAGATTTCATCCCTTCACTTATTTTATCGATCTGGTGAGATCCGTTGTGAAGCATTGTAACGTAAAAAAAAGATACATAGAGAGAAACACAAGCAAATACAATATTTCACACATACATGTAGACTTGTAAGCACACGCAAACATTCATATGACTATAGAAGACGCTTGCTTTTATCGACGTGATTTGGGTTTAAACCCGAATCCCGTGTTTTCGAAGCAGATCTCTTAAATATCTAACCATATTATCCAAACTATTTCCTTACTTATTTTATGTGAAAGACACGGAAATTCGTAATCACACAGCCGTACTATCACCCCTGCAATCATGACTGCATTCATTTATACTGTTTTATATATTTGAGTAGAGAAATATTCGTTTAGAATACAAACATTGATACGGCCATAAGTTTCTGAAGGGTTTTGAATTTTCTCAGATTGTCTGTCTTGTTTTTTAGCACATTTCTACAATATCATAGATTTTTTTTGGCGATTTATTGATCACATAAATATTAATATGAATCAGTGTAATTGATGGGTATATTTTTAATTCGGGTGCATTAGGCGTATCTTTTTATTATAAGTTTAGTATATTCTTTTCTTTCTTTTAATGAAAGAGGCTAAAATAGTGTTACAATTTTACAAATTTATCGATCGGTTAAACATTTCTTTCAAATACGTAATTTCTTAAATCAAATTTATACATACACTATATATATATATATATATATATATATATATATATATATATATATGTGTGTGTGTGTGTGTGTGTGTGTGTGTGTGTGTGTGTGTGTGTGTGTGTGTGTGTGTGTGTGTGTGTGTGAGTATGTGTGTGTATGAATGTGTGAGTGTGAGTATGTATTATTTCTTTAGTTTTTAGATTTCTGATTTTATTTGCCCCTTGGGGAGTTGAAAAACAAATATGATTCAATATCCTCTTCCATTATTAAAATCATACTTCTCATCAATCAAAATAGAATCGTACCCCAGTTTTTCCCCACACCAGCAGCCGCACATACAATTAGTTTAGTCATATTAATCAACGAGTACTTTACTACTTTAATACTTTTCATTCTTTACATATCATTAACCAGTCTGGCCTCAAGCGATTCCTCTTTTGAATATTCATAGGGAGACTTTCATTTATCGAAATGAATGAACCGAAACTTTATATTCAGTATAATGATATATATATATATATATATATATATATATATATATAAAGGACGACCATTTCGACTATATATGTTCTATACATTCTTGTTAGCTTTTATGTATTTGCTGAGTTTGTTTTTGCTGTTCCACCTTGTTAGTATTCTATCAAACAAGATCAGTAAAAATGACTTTATATAAAACAAGTGATCAATCCTGAATGTCATTTCATGCAACATATTTCTGCTTTCAAAATGATCATCACACACACACACACATACACACACACACACACACACACACACATACACACACACACACATACACACTCACACACACATCACGAAAATCATCATATGACTCATTTCTGCGACAATGTTGGACATATTCGCAAAAGTTCTTGATAGGTTAAAAGATAGGCCAAATGTTGGCCCGGCCATGTCAAACGTAACAACACTACATGATAGTATATATGAAGTCATTTTAAAGTCAAGTTTAATGAGTCGTTATTAATCTAAACCAGTGGCAGTACAGAAGAAAACAATTTTTGAAAAAGCATAGCGAATATATGAAGATTTATTTAAATGTTAATGTGTGTGTGTAAGACTACAAACACACTTGACCGGTTTCACATTTGATTTTCGAAAGTGTATGTTAAGTGGAGTCGTTTAACAAGCTGTATGTTTTGTGTCAATTTTTCTAATAATCATTAGTTTATTTAAAGAGAGAATGTGATTCAAGCCGTGATCATTGAAAGTAAAGATGCGTGATTGAGAGTGACGTGATGCATACATACACACACATATATATGTATCTTCTTCCCTTCTGTTGAAGAGAGTAGGCTCGAAACGTAAACGACTTCTCCATTTTTCCCGAGTGTCAAACTTATAAACTTGATTGTTTGTCCTACAAGTATATTAGTCGTTTTTCTATAAATTTGAAATATATATATATAAATATATGTGTATACACACACACACACACACACACACACACACCCACACACACACACACACACACACACACTTGTTACAGCACCTTATTCGATGCATAACTTTATCAAATCTGTTCCAGTACTGAAATATTTTTAAATGCCACACTTATTCTATGCCATCTTCTGCCGATCTTCTACGTTACATGTGTGAATCTAACCAACACAGTTCCCAACCGTGGAAGATGAGCACAGATGCTGTTACACTCACAAAGATATACGATGATCGTCTACACGGTTTCCTTTGACCTACGTCACTCACCGTGGATCAGTATTCATAGGACTATAGTAGAAGAGACCTTGTTGTGACAGATCTCGAAACCCATACTTTATAACACGGGCGTATCTTTGCGTGCATATATATTTTGATACTCACGCGCATTCATTTGATATCGAATTATATACACAAGCATTTGCATATACGTCTATATATTTGGTTATGTACCCATGCTTGCGTGTCAGAATATAAGCATCTCCTCCCACGTTCATATACACAAAGTGCCTCAGCAATGTCACTCGTTTACAACGCCTAATACAAATACCTTTGACAGGCAACTCATCACCGTGTGTACTAAGAGGCAAGATATCTAGTTTTGCACGGCAAAACGACCAAAGTTCATCTTGCATTGAGATGTTACTCGATATGATTACCTCTACAAAACTTCACTGCCGATTACAATTACAAGAGAGTGACTAAGATTTATATATCTTGTCTAAGTCTAACATGAAAGACGGGACGGACGTTAATGTGGCAGCCTTTCTGCGTGTGAAGGGGGACAGGGGGCAAGTGGTGATTCTTGACAGCTAGAATATTTATATAATGTAGTTGCTTTCTTAATTTCTTTAATATATGTTTGGCATGTTCAACTAGGAATTATGATAACCTCCATTGTACCGTAATGCATTTATCGTTGAAATTCAATAAATATCAATTCTCGCTACTGTATTATTAAATAATCTGAATTATAGTAGTTATTACGATGAATATTGACACAAAGTTTGACGCTGGTGTACGATAATTGATAATCAGCTAAGATGTTAATTATTCGTGTTTTGTCACCTTTAGTGAATGATTCATGATGTCCATGCATCAGAAATGAAACCTTCAGTCGATGAAACCTTCAGTATATAAGCAGCGTAATAATAATACACTGACAGACTGTATTCCTCTGTTCGTCTCTTATAGTGTATGTATAAAAGACAAAGGAAGATGTTGAACCGACACTTTGTCGTTAGTTACCCATCAATGGTTTATATTACCAGTGAAATAGCTAACAGGATCATCACAAAAATGTTACAAAGATAACAAATTTATTTAATAATTACTGATGGAAAAGAAAATATTACAGGCCCTTGCTACCTTTCCTAGAAGAAATCGTGATGCTGTAATTTATTACCGTATTTGATGACACAGGAGATGCCCATGTATACTAGACACATTCAATTTCACCAGTGTAACGCCCAACCTCAGTTTCAGGCACGGGGTTAAATTTATGAGACGTTTCTTAATTGCTTTTGGAAAGGATGCGTCTTAGATATTATCAAATACAGTACATAATTATATGGTCAGTGGGTGGAGTGTTAAAAGTGTTGGTAGAATGTTTCGTAGGGTAAGATTTATGTTCATGTTATATCAAGACCATTCAGACCATCTCAAACTAACAAAGAAAGTGATATATTCAGAAATAATTAAAAATCATATTCTGTGTCTATTCAGTTAAATATATAGATTATGTGCATTAGATAACAAGGTTATATCAAATAGCAAACATGACAGAAGCGTGAATAAATATTTCAATAATCGGGAGTCGATAAAAAGTACAGGTGTCAAGGTAACCAGTATGCCAATACTTTTTAATTTGCTAACCTTGAGCCAAAATTTCAAATTATTATCATTATCATTATTATTATTATTTCATTCTTCGGTGTAGATAAAATATGTACCCCTTAAGCACTGGAATCGATTTAATCGAGTTCGGCTTTTCTCAAAATTGCTGAACTTGTGCCAAATTTAGAAAGCATCATCATCATAATCATCATCATCATCATCATCATCATCATCATAATCATCATCATCAACATCATCATCAGTAGTAGTAGTCGTTGGGAAAAACACGTTAGCTAGTCGGACGAGATGCTTAGGAGACTTCCTTTTGTTCTGTTTGTCGCGAATTCAAACACCATAGCGGTAAAATTTGCTTTTCATTCTTTCAAATATGATAAAGTATGTACCAGTTGACATCTACATCTTTGTAATCGACTTAGCGACTCCTTTAAATTTGGTGGACCTGAGCCCAAAAATTTAAAACAATTGTTATTAATATTATTATTATTATTATTAATATTATAAGTAATAGTAGCAGTAATAGTAGTAGCAGTATCGGCATTTTTGTTGTTTTTTTATTCTGGGTGTACATGTGAGAGTAAAGAATCAAATTTGAATTTCATCACAAATAATCCCAGAAAATACATGAATCTCATACTTCTAAACTTGAAGAACTATTGATCATGTCTGTGAATGCACTGAACAATGCAGAACTATTACAAATAAGTATACGTAATACAAATTCAATTCCTAGGTACAACTATTTCATCGTATTTATGAATCTTCAGTATGACTAAACCTGTAAATTTATTAATTTAGATATACGTCGTGTCATCAATAAGTGTCCGGACTGTTGCTATAGTAACAAAGCTAAAGCACGCAGAGTGATGCTGCTTGACATAAATTGATCTTGAACGCTGCTGTACAAGCGCACTAAGAGTTAACGTTCTAGCTCACTCTTGCTGTTTACAGCAGTGCTTGGTATAAAGGTGTGTAGCGCGTGATCGTCGTGTTAAACAAAACAGAAAAAGAGGAGCAGAGAATTTGCATCAAATTTGGCCAAAGACTTGGCGATACCTGCTCAGGGGCCTACGAAAAGTTTTCGAACAGTTTTCATCGTTCTCCACACAATCAAGGAGATCTTGTGTAACTGAAACCCGAGTGACATTTTGGTCAGCTGCAAGGAGTTTAGGTACAAACTTGGTAGACTCGTCTCATACCCAAATCGTCAGTGATAATGGACTAAACTGAACCGTAACTAATTTGCACATCCCCTGATAGCTCCTGGATGGTGATTCGAAGATTTTTCTCAGTTCTTCCGGTTGCAGGTTTACCAGAATGTTCGCCGATGGCCACAATTGTCCAGCCATCTTGGAAACGGCTGAACCACACGTACACTTGGTTTATGCGGCTCATATCCACTCTGCACATCTTTCATATCCTTTCCGCAACATTGCGTCGACCACTGAGCAGGTATCATCATGAAAACTTTCTCTGCCATCGTCAATGCGATGATCACACGCTACACATCGTCTTTCCAAGCACTGCTGTAAAAAATGGAAGTGAACTAGAAAATTAAAACTTAGTGCGCATGCACAACGATATTCATGGTCAATCTTTGCTAAGCGGCTTTACTCTGCATGCTATATCTTCGTTACTATGGACACAATCCGGATGCTTATTGATCAGACCTCGTCTTACGAAGAGAGAAAATACAAGTAACTTAAAGGTGAGATTAAGAATTAACGGGAAGTTCATAGAAAGTTTTCAATATTTCTTTCTAAAGAGAATAGAGTAGGTTTCCACAAACTTTTACAGAGTTTGCGTACAGAGTAACTACAGTTTCTTGAGATTTTCTACTGTGTGAAATTGTTTCAGGGCAGTTAATATTGCAACATTAACTTGAAGCAGTTTCTATTGATAACATTGTTGAATAATACACTACTATCATTGACTGTACTCGATGATATGTGGTCATAGTTTTACGGTTCACTCCCAGCGTAGCTCTGATTAAACATTCCAAGTATGACCACTTCAGCATACTTTCAAGCAAATCTTTTATTGAATCATTATCTAAGATGCCGTTTCTGCTTTAAGGTTTTAATATATACCCTGAGCAAAATTTGGCAGATATTTCTGGCAAAGTAAGGCAAAGAAGAACATCTCGCGCAAAAGAAAAATGATAGTAACGTAAATGTTACACTTACTTGATTCAAAAAGACTATCCAAAGTCAAAAATCATCATCTTTGTCTCCACTACCGATTCAAGTAATTTCTCTCCTCTTTAACATGAGTGCGACTATACGTAATCACTAATGAGATATCTTAATAAATGAATTGGAAATCAATACCAGAACAATATAATAAATAAATACGTTGGGAAATTGAAACATCTAAGTGAGACATTACGGTGCTAAGTCAGAGATTAATGTATTTATATTGAAATTTTGAAATCTACTATTTTATTAGCTCATATTATACGCAGGAATCAATGTTCTGTTCGCATTGTATATTTTATGTGTGAAGAGGCGTTTTACGAGACTAAATCACTACTTCTTACAATATAATTTTATTCATGACCATTAAATCATGAATAAAGTTCATGTACAAAAAAAAAAAGAAACAAACTGTACATTTTCATGTACTATGTGATGTTTATGGAGGCTATACATATACATGCGTACATGATATATATATATATATATATATATATATATATATATATAGAGAGAGAGAGAGAGAGAGAGAGAGGGGGGGGGGCTCACGCTGATATGAAATAAATTGTAGTTTGCACTGGTCCTAAGGACAATACATATTTTGAGTCCATAAAGTTTAAACGTTTGGTTGAACTAAGAAAATGTTGAACTCAAAAGCAATCGGATGCATTACTAATTATTAAATATTATAATAAATATGTAGCCACGGTGTGCAAAACACACACACACACACACATGTATAATTTACAAATAGCCTGTGTTAAAAAAATCTAAATTAAATTGAAAACAACATACCATTACAGTGTTTCAACGTGTATTACACTGTTCACAAGAATATTAATACATGGGAATAATTCCTGTTCTGCTTTTCAGGACCAATAAAGAAGAACATTCTGTTTCATGACTTGTTGATGTGTCAGAAGAAAAGTTATGCATATTTTTTTGCACACAAATATAATTCATGGCAATCGGTATTTAAACAAAACGAGAACCAGCAGACCAGAGTATATTACATATTGAACGTTTGTCTGTGGCTCGACTATTATGTATAAACATCTCTTATATTTGAAAGTCTAACAGAAATTGAATATAAGCTTTTTAACAGTTACGTCAGAACGAAATAGTGAAGGTTCTGAAGCGGAGAAAATTATCTCCTAAATATACCAGAATCAGTTACCGTATTTACCTTACTATCTTACTATGAAGAGAATAGTGAGATGCATTTATACCTGGTTACATACCGCGACGTAATTGTTGACACCTGCAATCCAACTACGTGGCATTTTATCTCATGTGTTATCATGGTGTATGCATGACATTGCAAGTTTACTATGAAGCCATATGAAAATTTAAGCATGAAAATGTAATCATCTCATGCTGCCCAGGAAGTAAAATATACACTTCGTTTATGTTGCAATTACGTCATTCGTTTTGATATTTAAGTCAAATGTTGTTTTACATTTAGACATTAAATTTAGAAAACGATGGAAACATATAATATTTTGGGAAACCCAACAGCATTAGTTAACATGTATACTTATTTCTATAAACTTGTATTAAAGATCTCAATAGCATGCCCCGGATTATGAAAATATATTTAAGTTGCATAGTACACAGTAGAACTGAAAAAAAATCCTTAGGTTTTATATTCGAAATTGTTGAGATATATATTTATACAAGGGCAATGTCTATTGCAAGGTAGCCACTTAGATGTAATAGTGATGCTTGAATAGTTGTTGTATTTAGTTCTGAGATAATTCACATGGTGGCAGCACTTTCTTGTGTAGCTATCAACGGATGTCGGTTATATTGGAACACAGTTTTATAGCAATGCTAGTACGATCGTTAGCCAGTATCTTCCGAACACGGGATACAGATAATAGCTTTGATTTCCGGTAGATGTCGTTTGCAGTAAGCAAGGTGTTAAAAGGAAAGAGAAATATAGCTACATCAACATGTCCTTTTGTAATAAAACCTAATGATCCGCTGAATTGTTGCAGCCTAATCTTTGTATTTCTCTGAATTCCTACAACTTCTCCTTTCCTTTCCTGTCTCATTCACAATCATTCTTCATTTACCATTTCTCACACACTTCTAAATCTACGGTCTATCTACATTCATGCACTTCAATATCATTCCATCCTGTATACTCTCTCTCTCTCTCTCTCTCTCTCTCTCTCTCTCTCTCTCTCTTTCTCTCTTTCTAGCGCTCTCATTCTGTTTTCTTTTTATCAATGTCAATATTTCTCTTTTGTTCTGTCCACTTCAACTAAATTCTCCATATATTTTTCTTCAAGCGTCCCCGAAAGCCAGCTACATTATCTACTTCCATTTATCTTTCAAATGGAACACTGCTGAATTATTCGTAGATCCTCTTTATTCTGCACACACCTTGAATAGCTCTTTCGTCTATTCATTTTATAAATGCAACTTTGTTCAAACTGATATAATCCACGATCTATCGTGATATTCCAATTTTAGAAGAGAGTCTAGAAGAAATAAAAGGATTTTAAGCCAATCTATGATTTAATATCAGCAAAATATTAAGCAAGACAGTTAAAATTTTAATCTAAATTGTCACTATGTTATGGACAGAAATAAAAGAGGATATGGTCTTCTGCAGGGGAGGATAAACACACCACTCGCTAGCACGTTACGCTTATCAGTTGCAACATACCTCATATTTGTATAACATAAGATATATACTAAATTCACGTTTATATGGCAATAAATATATCCCAGCCAATGGCATGCGCCATTTAACTAAACCTTAACTTACGTACATTACTATTGTCAATGCAAAATGTATTTGATAAAACAATTTTTGATACGAAAATCGAAATGGTAAAATGATTATACATCATCATTATCGTTTTATGTTTGCTATCCTTGCAAATATTCGCTGAACCGGTCGG
>NC_142928.1:14856859-14894359 GCF_046866305.1 Octopus bimaculoides
TCTCTCTACCACTCCAAATCCATCAATGCAACTATAGAATTCAAATTCCAACTATCGTCATGTGCCATGATTGGTTCTTCATTTACTACTTTCGTTCTCCACTTGAAATAATAAGGGCTTCATCCGTCAATGTCCAGTTCTTTACAATTTATATCACCCTTGTCTCTGTTATGCAATTTTACACTCTAAACTCACTGACCTACAATTAACATACCTCATTCCAAACTATATCGAATTCATAAAAAAAAATGCAGGAACACATTCAATAAGTATTTAATCTTTCCCCTTTCAAAAACAAAATACACACAATCAGTTCACATATCATGGAACTTCTCTTGTAGTCGATTACTCCTAATCAAGGATAAATTTCAGCTAAGAGCATGGTGATTGCGACGAATATTAAGCCCCGCACAATCATTACTGACCTCTTTCGACAATCTCATATCTAAAGCATTGGAAAATCTGGGCCTCAGAAATGTTCCGCGCTTTGTATAGCCAGAAAAAAAATGAAAGACTTTTGTTGTTAACAGTTGATGAATCAATACAAGGAGACAAAAAGGATCCATTTGTAGTTCACTGCTCGAATATAATGTAAGTCGTTTTTGGTGCATACCGAGAGAAATTTAACCTGAATAGCACTTTGCTTTTGACCCAGGTCTTTACACAGTATAATCAACGTACCTAGCGCCCAATACGAGACTAATCGAATTATTAAAATGCATATAACTAGATTCTATAAAACTGATTAATACCTCTGAAGATAATTCTACATAATGGCCGGAGATCATTATGTAGAATTAAGGAAACTAAATGAATCAGATATTCCCTGTGTAGAATACACTTATTAGTGCTCAAGAGGTTTACACTTGAGTGGGTATAGAAGTAAATGCAGGGATAAGTAAGCTCGACAGATCAATATATCAAGTATATTAAATAGATGAAATACAAAAAAAAAAAAAGAAAAATATAAATGTCTACATACGAAAAGTTACAACGTACACTGAATTCAAATGATATAGAGAATTAATGGGGTTTAAGAAAAGTATTACAAATCCACTAGCTTTTCTCTGTGCTCGGTGGTCCGAAATGATGTTTGTATTGATTCCATCGTAGGATGAGACGAGCCTCCGTCATCTGGGAAGAGATCTTTACATTTGAGAAGTCGAAGTTCAAAGATGGAACTGTTTTTTTTCGGAACTGGATCATTGACTACATATAAAGCTATAAATAATAGCATGGAGATATTATTTATAGTTTTGTATATACTTTCAACTCCACATCTCAAAAGCAACTAATCCGTGATCTCTTGGAAGTTCATAAATTATGACCTCAACAATGGCGTGGCTGTGTGCTAAGAATCTCGCTTCCCAATGACATGGTTCAATCCCACTGCAAGGCATCTTGGACAAATGTATTCTACTATACCTTCATGTCGACCAAAGCCTTATGAGTGGATTTGGTAGAGGGAAACTGAAAGAATCTCATCGTATATATACAGGTGTGCGCGCGCGCGTGCGTGTGTGTGTATGTGTGTTTGTGTGTGTGTTTATTACTTTCCTCTCCATAGCTTGACAATCGATGTTTACGTCCCCGAAATATAGTGGTTCGGCAAAAGAGACCAATATAATAAGTACTAGGTTTACAAAAAATAAGTCCTGGGGTCGATTTATTCCACTAAAGGCGTTGCTCCAGCATGACCGCAGCCAAATGACTGACACCCCCTCTCTCTCTCTCTCTCTCTCTCTCTCTCTCTCTCTTTTTATATATATATATATATATATATATATATATATATATATATATTTATATATATAGTTGAAATTTACAGAGAAACAAAAAAACGACGACAAGTGTATGAACAAGAGGCAGGTGTATTAGTTTGACGCTCGGGAAAATGAAAAAGTATTTTACGTTTGGGGCCTACGCGTTTCAATAGAAAGCAATAACAGAAAATAAACATATAACCTGGCGATTCGGCATATGAGAGACTGATGGATTAAGTCTCAGTACTTTGGTCGATCATTCAAACTAAACTACTGAATGACGCACCCTAGCTTCAACATATTCAAACGACGTGTGTGTGTGTGTGTGTGTGTGTGTGTGTGTGTGTGTGTGTGTGTGTGCGCGCGCGCGCACGTATTCTGGATTCCAAGATTACTGCTTGTAACAATTATGTATTGCTTACTATCAGGTAGGTATTATCGTTTCGCATCGTTTGAAATTATCATCAGAGAATATAATTAGATTTTAGTTTTCACTGTAACTAAATTCTTATTTCTAGTTTCCTTGATCACGTTTAATTGTATTACTGTCTTTTCCATCCATTCGCATAGCAGTCTTTGGGTTTTGCTTACGAAAATTAATATCATAGAACAGATTATAGCAACTGAATGAAATTTGTTTACGTATATGTAGAGATTCAGTTACAACAAATGCTTTAGTTTTACATCAAAACAAGGTCAAACTCACTCTTATAATTTTATTCGTTTTCCTATCTAAATATTGAAGGATAATATTTACAGAGCGGGGATGTTTTATCAGCAATATAAGCTTTTACAAAACGAAACCCGCGGTGATGAGGAAGTATGTAAGTGGCTGTTCATCTGTTTTTACGTTATGCGTTCAGATTCCACAAAAGTCTAATTTGCCTTTTATTTATTCGGGTTGAATAAAATAAATATCAGTTGAGCACCGCGGTCATTATAATGCTTACCCAATCCCCCGAAATTGTTGGTCTTGTCCCAAAATTTGAAACTAATATTAATTACATCTTAGAGTGTGCACAAAATATCAGGAGAAAAAGTAAAAGAAATATTTCACCTGTCGCATACCATTATCGTGAATAGTCACCATGATGTATTCTTATGCAATTAAGCTAATAGAGAAAAATAATATATTTGTTGCATTTGCTTTTCATTACGAAAAATATGCCACAACCAATTATTTAAGTCCATCTTTATTATTATAATAGGACAAGTAGAATAATTTTAGAAACTAGTAAGAAACATTATGCCAATAATAACAATAGACTCCTATTAAATATTTATGGTGTATATACAAAACCATTATGGTAAGTAGGAAATGAAACTTCGTTCGTTGAAATTTGTTTTGACATGGCATACTATAATTATATAGAAAAATACTAAAAGAAAACTTATTTTTAAGTTATACTTTCTGAAGTTACTTTTGTGGCATGCATTCTTAATAGAGCAGAAAAAAATAAAGTTATATAATAGGTATCAAAGAAATAAAGGCACCTATAGAAACGGTATTAATTGTACTTTTAAGCATTCATACATAAGGTTCTATTCCACTATCATAGAGGTTTCGCGTTCTAGTTCCCAGGTTTTCGATTCTAGTATTATCACTGGTACTCACGTATAAACACACACATATGTCTACACTTACGAACACCAGCGTTTATGACGTAACCTCATACAACAGTGTGTCTTCATTTAGGGTCTGCAAAGAAATTTTATTTCAAAGTGACTACTTAATTAAGTAATAATGTCTCCCTCTCTTACCTAATGCTTACCCATTTTTATATATCCATCCGCTGAGATGGATTATTGTCCCAAACTTTGAACAGATCTACCACTGGAAATTTTGTACCAAATAGAAAACATCGCTCTTAGCAAAGGGATCACTCTGGTTGGAATGGTGTAGAAGTCCGAACCTCTATCTTTAGTACGTAGGAAGTCACTTCGTGAACGTACAACCTGGTCAAAACGTGAACATAAAATGTGCCCCTTACATATATAGCAAATACTTCAGATGTTTACATTTAGGTTTGAAGTCCCGTAAGAAAGAAAAAAAATAACAAAAGGAAAATTAACTGCTGGTGCATAAACAGATGGCATGAAATAATTAATACGACACACAGAAAAAGATATGACACTTAAAATTAAATAATTGAAAATAGATTTGAAGGAGACATTTCCTTCATGATCTTTTCAAATTCCATTGACTACCCTTACATAGTACAGAAATGATCTGAAAAAAGTTACTACATTTTGGGCAAACAAGCAGTATTTGCAAATGCAATCCACGTACCTATACATTGACCAAGTCAAAATATACGTAAGATCAATTCAAACTTGAATAATATTAACTAGCTTTTAAATACATTTCCCCTGTAACTGCCGGGCTATAATATTCTTACCTGTTTTATTATCACGGTGGCTTCTCACTTTGACAGACTTGAACACACATTGAAGAAATGAAATCTTTCAACTGAATACTTGAAATATATTCTTCATGACAGAAAACAAAGCGATAACTCGGTAGTCTCCTAGTAGTATTTGATATGCTACCTTGAATCAATGACAAGATAATGGTATAGTTCTAGTCCTGATGTAAGGGCAATTTCTGCAAACATCGTCATCCAGTTTGTCATATGCACAACGAAGAATTTTGCGATGTTATTCTCTTAATGCACAGGTTCCTTTTAGTTTTACAAATTTTAATTAGTTTATCGCACTTTGGATCCTCTCTAGGGATTGAATACTTGAATGGTGACAGATTCTAGAAGAGAGTTAATAATATTCTCGTTCACAACAGACGCAAATGCAAGTGATCCTTGAAATGTTCAGATCAGCGTTTTATAATAATAATAATAATAATAATAATAATAATAATAATAATAATAATAATAATAATAATGACAATAATAATAATAATAATAATAATAATAATAATAATAATAATAATAATAATAATAATAACAATAATAATAATAATAATAATAATAATAATAATAATAATAATAATAATAATAATAATAATAATAATAATAACAATAATAATAATAATAATAATAATAATAATAATAATAATAATAATAATGCTTTCTACTATAGGCACAACGCCTAAAATTTCGTGGTAGGAGGATAGTCGATGACATCGACCTCATTGCATAACTGGTACTTGTTTCATCGACTCTGAAAGGATGAGAGGCAAAGTGAAACTCAGCAGAATTTAAACTCAGAACAAAAAGGCAGGCAGAACGTCGCTAAACATTTCGTCCGGCGTGCTAACTATCCCTCTAGCTCGCCGCCTTAAAATCATGCTATTAATACCACCAATACGTAATCTTTATATCCGACTCAACAAGTAAGCCTTATTAGAACACCGATTACTGAATTATTAGCCATGAGAAGTCCTCACATAGGCGCTTGGGCACATAAGCACAAACTTGGATCATAGCGAAAGAAATTACATTATCATGGACGCCGTAATTCCCATACCACGTGATTTCGGTTCATTGATACTCAGTGGGAGCACCGGTCACCGTATGACAGTAAAATCTCACCATTACGATATCAAGACTATCAGCATCTTTTCAGATTTTGATGTTGCAAATAGTCAACAGATTTATCAAAAATTAATTATTTGCGAAGGAAGCAGTTTAATACTAAAAGGTAATCTTTATATCCAACTTAACATGGATGCCTTATTAGAACACCGAATACTGGGTTATTAGCCTTGAGAGATTGCCTCATATAGGCGTTTGGTACATAATAGGTAGGGCATAAAGATCACCTTTTTGTTTTGCTATTAATAATGCTTCTGTCGCTAATTGCTGGCCATTTGCGACATCACCGATTGGAAAGTTGCTGAGTTCTATTTCTCGTAGCGGCGAAATTTCGCTGACATACGGTGACCAGTGCTTCATATTGATGTGGTGGAAGAGACGAAAAGCACGCAATGTAGGAAATATGGGGCCCACGAGAGATAGAATGACAGATGAGTTTCGTCTGCTACAATCCTTGTGTGCTTGTATATTCAAAGCTCCTACATGAGAGGATATTTCAAGGCTAATTCGGTATTCTAAAAGCCAGCCAAGTTAGGTTTCCTGTAAAGATTACTTTTTGTTATTAATACTACCTCCGTCACAAACAATTATGTTTCAATACTTATACCATTCGTGTCCCAAAAAGTATTTCACCGTTCTTCGTATACCTTGGGTGAAATCTATGAATTCTGAAAACCGTACATCTATTACATCAGATTTTACATGTTATCAATATGCTTTCGTCTACTACATCTTGTTTTCAAATAGTCTTCTCTGTCCATTACCTAATTGTCATCAATCTAGAATGTTACACCAAGTTACCTTTTGTATGAATAAACAATCTTCAGTAGGGTTTAGCAAAACCTAAGTAATCAATCTGCATTATTTTTATTGCACTTTGTATCAAGTTCAGTTTAATTACTGACGATTCATTACAAAATGATCGCCTTTTATACTTCTGAGTGGTTGTTGCACTCTCACAAAGATCAACAATTTTTTCCCCATTATCGCTTTATTATATAATTGACTGAGTGCCTCAAAAAATAAAAAAAATATTGCTTCTTTTGGTGAGTAATTCATCGTATCACATACCCGTTGCGTTTCTAGTCTGAGCGAATGCATTCAAAAACCATTCAAAGCAGACGACATAACGTGTTGCAACTCTTGTAGTTTAGTCATCAACTAGTACATTACTTATCTGTTAAGGCACTCAGAATACCATTGAATAAGTCATACTGACACATTTACTTCCATGGTAGGAATATAAAGATAATCGTCGCATGATGCTCTATATTTAAAGAGTTTCGGATTGAATCCTATGCAGGTTCAAACTCTAGACGGTTGTTCCTTCAAGTCTTTTATAATTTACTGATGAATAGTTAATCGAACCCAACTATATCTTGGAAACCATGTTTCCTTCCAATTAATTTTTGATCCTCAACACCTGCCAAATGCGCTTCAAATGGAGCAGTAATTTAATTCAATGCATCCTAAATAACTGTCACTGTTATGCCTTCTGGTCTTTCACCATTTACCGTAACCAATAACATTCTAATGTTCCAGCAATATTAATCCATTTGCTTATGTTATGAGATCAAGCGCCATTTAATAGGCTTGATTCTCATCCTACAGACTGTCCTGGAGACCAAAATTACATTCTTCTCTCTATACCTATCTCTCATGATGTATAACAAATGATCACGCAAATACCGTCTTTTAAAAAAACTTTGATAATTGCATGGATAATTAACGCACTAATTACAAAATGCATTATAAAATTTAGGTACGAAACTATTTTCTGTATTTTAGGAATCCTTATAATACTCATCTTTTCCCTACTTCTCATGAAATCATATTAGTTTCACTGGTCATAGAGCAACATAAACTTTGACACAAGAAAAAATAATGTTGCTTTGTCTTCATAGAAATGTTAATATAGACACAATAAGGATATTAAATTGTGTGTACCGTGTTTTGATAACTAGAATATACAAGTGTATCAAGTTATATTTAAATATTTTCCTAATATAAGAGACGAACATGACAGTTTTATACTGAAGTAATCTTTCTACCATCTTAAATTCGTTTAAATAATCTTGTATAGTTTCCAACATAATTCATCAGTCACATAACAAAAACATTCACATAAGCCACACCAGCAAACAGTTCCTTTACAAATATAGCCCTACACATACTTATATACATACATGATTGTGTAAACGTATATGAAACTACACACACACACAGACACACACACATGAATGTGTGTATAATTATTTTCTTTCATCTTTTACCACGGTCATGAGTCTGTTATTAGACTTTATGGAATACAATATGGCATGAAAAATATAGCGTTCAATATAATGAACGTTACAACAATCGATCGTTTTGGATCATATTTTCCACAAATTATTCTTCTACAACCGACACAGGGTCACAACGAGGCTAAGACTTATGCTACAAATGTCTTTTCAGAGAATAATAAAACACTGAATAAATCATTATATTTCACCTGTATTCACCTGACGTCTGCCATATGTTCTTCGGGTTACACTACTTTTAACTAATGTATAAACATCAAAAATATTTATCGAAGACAATATCACGCTTGTATTGATGAATCGAAGAAAGTATTGTGGTGTTTTTTTTTCCTTCAGTTCTATTTACAATCATTATTTTTCTTTCATACATTTCTCTTTTCTCTTTCTACATGATTGCCCACATTAATAAAAGTTGTTAACATATGATTGCATATTATATCTACAGCAGGTTAATATTAAGAGAAAACCAGCCAAAACACCACGAAGTAACCCGAATTCCACTAAAGGTTTACGTTATGAATATTCTCTTCGTAAGGTTCCCTTTATATAAATATTGCTGAGTAATGGTTTCGCTAGGCGAAGAAATATAGGCAATCCATGTTTCTTTTTTTTTTTTTTTTTGCTTTTTTCTGAGGAAAAAAAGAAATCGCATTGATACATAATTCCTTCATTGACTGGTACTGAAATCAAATATATATTCTGCGAATCGCCACAACGTTAAGTCAGTTCCTTCGATGCCAAGGGGCTTAGAATATCGGAAATATTTCCAAAGCACAGGTATGTACATACTTATAAAAGAACACGTGTAAACGATAGAAATAACATAGAAATGTTTGGTATACACAACATACATAGCTCTATGTATAACATATATGTTTATTATATGCTAATATCTTTTTCTTTTATACATTGCCGCTCCTTTTAGTGTAAAGTATCGTTTGGTATTTTCCAGCGTTGAATTGGGAATTTGCTCGCGTTAATTGCATGTTGTCTTGGTCTTTTTGTAGAAGACTAGCATCGGATGGTTCCTTGATTGCTTGTATTCTATTGGTGTCGTCGGCGTGGCCAGTAAGTGTGGCTGTTTAGGTAACTGATGACATGTCTGGAAGAGCCACCATGAGCAGCAGTGGTCCCAATACAATTCCTCAGTCACTTCACTTCCTATTACTCCTTGGAGAGGGCTTCATTGGATGCTACGACCTGAATTTTGATCGATTCATTAATTGTTTCAAAATCCACTAAAAATCCTTTAAAATGTGTAAGGAAGATTTGTTGCTGGGTGTCAGAAATTGATTCATTATCTTCAAGGAACATTATTAGTTTCTTTCAGGCTATGCGTTCCAGGACAATGCTCACACGGGATGTTAGAGAGACAGGTCTATAGGTTTTAGCCACTGCTCTGCTCACCCCACTTTTGGATAGGGGATGTTATGCCTTCCTTTTACTTTTGGGGAATTCTCCCAATTGTGAGGAAGTCCTGGTAGAGGATCTGAAGTGGTTTTGCTACAGGCGGCTTGTCTTTATTTAGGATGATTGCTAGAAAACCACAGGGCCTCTAGATGAGTTTGAGGGCATCAATTCCCTCTATATTGATGCTTTCAATAATTGCCATATATGATATTATATATATATATATATATATATATATATATATATATATATATATATATATATATATATATATATATATATATATATATATATATATGTATATATATATATATATATATATATATATATGCATGTGGCTCTGTTGCAAGTAGCTTGCTTACCAAACACATGGTTCTGTGTTCTACTATAGCTTCGGGTCGACCAGAGCCTTGTGAGTGGATATATATATATATGCATATATATTTATATATATGTGTATGTATATATATGTATATATATGCACATATATTTATGTATATATTTGTTTATATATATATGTACATATATGTATGTATATATATATGCATATATTATATATGTGTATATATATATATATGTGTGTGTATGTATATATATGTATGTATATGCACATATATTTATATATATATTTGTTTATATATATATGTACATACATGTATGTATATTTATATATATATTTATGCATATATATGTGTATATATATGTATATATATATATATGTGTGTGTGTGTGTGTGTGTTAAGTTTGGTACGAGGTCGGCAACTTTAATTCGTTGTCCTCAGTAGTTTAAAGCTACTTTATTTTATTGAACCAGAGGTATGAATGGCAAAATTGTCCTCAGTGTTATTTGAACTCAGAACGTATAGGAAATGTTGGTCAGCATTTTCTCAGACTTACAGAGTTTCTGTCAGGTCACTGCATTAATATAGAGACACAATAATTCAGAATATACTTCTTTGATTGTGTAAACAGATACCGGCCTTCGGTTAATGCCACCAATACAGAAAATAAAAAGTTTCATTTTACATGAAATGTTTCAAAATCTATCCGTGTGCAGGTTTAACAATACTAGATCTATGAATTGAATCGGCAGTTTATAGTGATTCCTATATAATCTTCAAGTTTGGAATATCAAATTTACAAACAATCGCCTATTGAGATGGATAGCTGAATAGTTAAAGTAGCTGTGAACCAGCAAGCAAATCGGTTGATTCATGTCAAAATCCAATAAGTTAGCGCGCGCGCATATAACTACTACCTTTCTATCTCAAACTTAAGTAGGCACCTTACCATAGAATTTATCGCTGTATACGATAAATTCGAAGTAAAATAGAGAATGATTCTTTGTACGGAAGTAAAATGTAACTCATTGAAATACTAACTTATACGGCGTTCTCCTCTTATCCAATGAAAATTTTACTGTAATACACTGAAGAACCCATAGCTTTATAGATGTTCGCGAAAGGGAAATGATAGATATTTTCCATAAATTTCTTGTATAATATACAGATACGCTCCAAAATATATTCATCCTTCATGTCACAAATGCATGAAAATATCATTCAGTATTAGGCGCAGGAGTGGCTGTGTGGTAAGTAGCTTGCGAACCAAACACATGGTTCTGGGTTCGGTCCCACTGCGTGGCACATTAAGCAAGCGTCTTCTACTATATCCTCGGGCCACCAAAGGCTTCTGAGTGGATTTGGAGGACGGAAACTGAAAGGAGCCCGTCGTATATATATATATATATATATGCGTGTATATATATATGCGTATGTATATGTTTGTATGTCTGTGTGTCCCCCTAACAACGCTTGACTACACATGCTGGTGTGTTTACGTCCCCGTAACTTAGCGGTTCGGCAAAACTGACCAATAGAGTAAGTACTAAGCTTACAAAGAATAAGTCTTGGGGTCGATTTGCTTGACTAAATGCGGTGCTCCTGCATGGCCACAGTCAAATGACTGAAACAAATGAGTATTATTTCTGATGTATCTGAAATCAATAAGATCGACAAAATTCTTAATTCACTTGAAGAAAGTTAGTCCTTAAACCCAGAGCCCAAAATTTCTCGATCGGTATTACATAGCGTGAATAATTCTTATGGGAATTTTTGACTTGCTATATATCTGTAGTATCCATTTATATCTGATAGCCTTGTCGGAATGGTAGTTTAGTAGTAATTATCAATTAGAAACCGCATACAAATATTTCACAGACATCTTTTATTTTGACTATTGCAAGGGCCCAAAAATTATCCACAAACCAGAATTTAATCAGTATGCGTTTATACTTAACATGAAATTTGCACGTTTCATATGCACGATATATCATGAAAATAAAACCAAACATGACGCATCAAAAGTCATGCCAAGTGTGATCAATTGTTTTCAAGTCAATAAAGATTTTCTGGTAGTATAGCAGCTGCAGATTAGCGAGGTTCTAGACCTGCCTTCGATGCCCAGCATACCATGAAGCTAATCATCGTGCTCATCCTCAAATCCATCGGTTCTATTTCTGGCTCACTGTCGCCGAATTACGGAGATTGGTTGTCGTGTTTGTAGCTTGCACGTGTCTGTGCACCTTAAGCCATTGCTGAGGCAGCTACATGCTGTTAGTTTGCAGGAACGCGTACATTTTTAGGATAAATGCTAAAGTGCTGCATCTAGAGCCAGAGCCGCGCACCCAAGCAATGGTGAGATCACTCTCTTTGTCCAACCACAGTCGATGTAGCTTGAAACAAATGGTTGGGCCTGTAGACATCTTCTCCAGATGGCTGATTGGTTGTTTGCACGAAGAGCATGCATGAACAGGCAGTCTTCACATGGATGTAATTGGCTCAACTCAATTTCTCCACGTCGAGCGCAAAAGAACTTGTATCGAAGTTTATTTTCTTCAGTCGTTGAAGCAGAAAGCAAGTACATATTGCAGGTTATCACCTGTAGCTTTTGAAACAGTTCATAAGATACATCCCAAGCATACTCCAGTTCACTGAAGTATTCTTGGATGGTCTTGTTGGATTTCATCTGTTGGAACGTTGTCAGTTATCCACGGCCGGCAAAGGCACTGACTGTATCACAACCTGTGAATGCATGAATGACACTCAAAGCATCAGAAATACTATCTCCCAGTGCATGACTCATTTTCGTATCGTCAAGGAAGCGTGTTCTTAGTAACACACTTCTGATACAGGGAGCACGGGAGTTTGCTAGAGCCGAGGCACAAAATCAGAACATCGGTATCCTCAGCTTTGTTTTGCCACAAGTAACAGCAAACACCAGGTTAATTTCTATTTCCGAAAGAAGTAGCATGTCGCTTGACCCTTTCCGAGGGATTTGTACACTTGTTTTCCCTAGTCAGCATGGAACAGAGAAATTTGGTAACAGTCGGGAATGACATTTTGCTCGGTGATTGGTGGCCAATCACCGAAGTTCTCCATCAACCACTATACTCACCTGATCTTGCCCCCGCTGACTAACACTTCCAGAATTTGGATAACGTTTTGATAGGAAAAAAAAATTAAATTCCTACGATGTTGTAAAACAGGCCTTGCAAGACTTTATTGACGCTAGATTGCCAGGCTTTTACAGTTCGTAGAAGGACAAGCAACCGCTCAAATAGCAAAAGTGTATCGACAATATAGTCGCATAGTTTGATGAATAAAATTATTCCTTGTATTTATAAGACATTACCAAATGTTTTTTTTACCATATTTAATACTTGGTGACCTAATATAAAATGTTTTATTTGTGTGAAATGGTTAGTTTAATAAACTAGAAACGAAAACCATTACGCTTCTGTCAAACAATTTAAATCTAAGACATATATTAAAGACGGATCATTGTAATTATTACAATGTAGTATATAATTGCACGAAATTTAGACTTACTGTTGTACATATAAAAATATATTTCATCCTTACTTTTAAACTATCCACACATACAGGGAATATCACAATCAAAACACACTGTTCATGATGATGATGATGCCGATATGTATAGTAGTTAAGGAAGACATTGACCATTAATGAGATTAATGTCTGTAACAGGATTAAAATTCATGGTAGTAAAAAAATACCTAATCACCATTGCATTATTAAATATTGTCACGCTTTTAAAATAGCTTGAATATGTGGAGGCGTAAGTTATTGACGGATAAATATTCCTCTAAAATTAATTATGAGCCGGATTTCGAAATGTTATTAGCCACATATTTAAAGCATATTAAAAAAACTCTCAGTGAAGTAAATTATCGGATTTAAAGCGTTAATGTAACCAGTTTCATTCTTAGTGCTTACAAGATCATATCACTAATGGGTGAGTTTAGCTTTCATCTACATCCTGACGATGGATTAAATACGAGTTTATAACTCTATAGGCTATATAGTATAGACTACATCACGTCTGCAAAAAAAAGGATTTTTGCCCACGCGAATAAAGATTTCATCATATATTAGCAAAGATTCAGGTATAATAGAAATAAAACCTAAGGCGGCGGGCTAGCAGAAACGTTAGCAAGGCGGCGAACTGGCAGAAACGTTAGCAAGGCGGCGAGCTGGCAGAAACGTTAGCAAGGCGGTGAGCTGGCAGAAACGTTAGCAAGGCGGTGAGCTGGCAAAAACGTTAGCAAGGCGGCGAACTGGCAGAAACGTTAGCAAGGCGGCGAGCTGGCAGAAACGTTAGCAAGGCGGTGAGCTGGAAGAAACGTTAGCAAGGCGGCGAACTGGCAGAAACGTTAGCAAGGCGGCGAACTGGCAGAAACGTTAGCAAGGCGGCGAACTGGCAGAAACGTTAGCAAGGCGGCGAACTGGCAGAAACGTTAGCAAGGCGGCGAACTGGCAGAAACGTTAGCAAGGCGGCGAACTGGCAGAAACGTTAGCAAGGCGGCGAACTGGCAGAAACGTTAGCAAGGCGGCGAGCTGGCAAAAACGTTAGCAAGGCGGCGAGCTGGCAGAAACGTCAGCAACACGGCGAGCTGGAAGAAACGTTAGCAAGGCGACGAGCTGGCAGAAACGTTAGCAAAGCGGCGAGCTGGAAGAAACGTTAGCAAGGCGGCGAGCTGGCAGAAACGTTAGCACGGTGGGCGAAATGCTTAGCGGTATTTTGTCTGCCGATACGTTCTGAGTTCAAATTCCGCCGAGGTCGAATTTGCCTTTCATCCTTAGGGAGTCGATTAAATAAGTACCAGTTACACACTTGGGTGGATATAATCGACTTAAACCGTTTTTCTGTCCTTCTTTGTCCCATTTGTGTGTAGCCCCTTCTGGGCAGTAAAGAAATAAGAAATAAAACCTTGATAAAATAAAACAACCAACCATGTTGCATGCATTTAAATTGATACAAGAAATTTGTTATAACTGAGTGAGACAAAGAAAGCATTTAAATTAATTTCCTTTGAAATTTTGTTCTATGTATTTAAACATATACTGCTATTTTTGTTACGTCCAAGTAAGGCCTGGTCAAGTAAGCTTATGATGAAAGACATTTCAGTTGTAACTAAAATTTGATTTCCTTGATGAATATTAGACTGCTTTTTCTAGCAGGTCGAACCACCACATACAATCTCTCGTTGGCATAATTTGTACTGAAGTATACTGATGTGTAGCTTCAGAGAAGCTCATTTCATTTTCAAATATGATCAGAGTTATATCAGTATAGCAAATCTCGCTGATTGTTACTGAAACCTCGGTCTGAATTATTCAGCATATGTTCTCATTACCAGACAGTAGAGTGCAATATAAAGATGAGGTGTTTGTAATTTTTAACTCTCCTTGTGATTACATAGTTGCTTACTCTTTGTGTTGTGTTTATGTTTAACTTACATCCACCACAGAATTACTAATATTAGATGAATTGTGTGCACTCATTAATTAGCTTTTGAAAAGTAAGCGAGATCGTTTACACAGACTCTATGAAACAAGAACATTTCCAAACATATCGACTGCAACAAACAGAAATTAACCAAATTTATTTCAGTTCGCAATTACAATAATTCATATTGTGATAATGAAATGTTTTCAGTACGTTTTGTCAACTATTTTGATGCTAAACGAGATAAGATAATTAACATTTTGAAATAAATGCACTTTGTAAATGCATAGAGTGGTATAAATAAAATGTCTGTGACTTCATATCGAACTTATGTTCCACTATTATGGTCATCTCCCATCTGCCAACATTAATTCTAGGATGTGAATGTACCACAATATAGAGTTCGCTAACATATATCTTTTATCTTTTACTTGTGTCAGTTCTTAGACTGCGGCCATGCTGGGTCACCGCCTTGAAGAATCTTAGTCAAACGAGCTTCAGCCGAGTACTTTTTTCCACAAATCTGGTACTTGTTCTATCGGACCTTCTAGGCTGAACCGCTAGGTTACGGGACGTAAATACACTAACACCGGTTGTCAAGTGGTGGTGTGGAAAAACACAAACACACACACATTGGCACGCGCGTTTATATCAATCTATATACGACGAGATTGTTTTTGTGTCTGTCTACCAAATCCACCCACAAAAATTTGGTCAGCCTGGGGCTATAGCAGGAGACACTTGTCCAAGTTTCCTCACATTGGGGCTCAACCAGATTTCATGTGGCTGGAAAGCAAACTTCCAACTACACAGCACGCTCATAGTTTACCTTTAATCTCTTATCTCTCTCTTTACTGTATCTACACGATTCACAACAATAAACCAAAATACATGAATTACATACTGCACAAGAGAAGGATGATTACTATGTGAGATTCCTTTTGTTTTCATGAATACTAGTAACATATGGAACCTCGACAATTGCCTTGCAACTAAAGAAAATGTTAAAGGTTGTTGACATCATTATATATATCCAGCCACAAGAAAGTCTTTAGCTAAGTGGTTCTGAAAGTGGGCAGTACTGACGCCATGGTCCGGTGGAAATTTCCAAGGGGTCGTTGAAGAAAAGTGGGACGATAATAGGGTAACGATTCATGTAAAAATTGGAGCGATAATGGGGTAGCGATTCATGTAAAATGTGGGAGCAATAATGGGGTAAGGAGTCATGTAATAGCAACAAAATAATGGATTCATCAGGTTAAGTTTTTCTGAAATACAATTGCTTTGAATTTGCTTCAGAAACAGGTATATGCTTGTCTTGGTTAGGTGGGTCTGGGGCGCTAGGAATGTGACCTGGACGAGAAGGGGCGTTAGCCTAGAAAAGGCTGAGAACCGCTGCTTTAACTTATCGTTCCACCTGTTAAAAATAAGAAGACACAACTCCCTGAAATGACACTGACGCCTTAGAAAAAGAGTCATAGATACATATCGTCCGACTATGACATGGTGACGCCTCACTGACAATCTTTACACTATAGATATGTTAGGCCAGTGCTGACCAAGGGCTAAACTAGAAAATACTCATGTCATTATTTGGTTACATTTAATGGGCATATTTAGATAAATTTACTAATATAATAATGGTTAAATTTGATAATATAACAATATTCGGTAATATATTTTATGGTCTTAACAATATTAAGGACTTTTTTACTCCTTTAAATTATTCGATATGATAATTAATTCCTCTAAATTAATAGTGATAGTAACATTTCCATTCATTCTAGTCGCAATTAATATATCAAACTCTAAGTGGGTAATGACTGACAGACGTTGAGTATTAAAGCACACTTTGCCAAATGTATATATATATATATATATATATATATATATATATATATATATTTATATATATATATATATATATATATATATATATATATATATATATATATATATATATATATATATATATATATATATATATATATATATATATATATATATATATATATATATATATATATGTATATATATATATATGGTGCGACAGAAATGTGTCACATATTTTGCAGTTTACTCCCGAAGTGTCAATAAGGTTAGTCTGGTGTTTTATAATTTGTCAACAGTGACCATCAAGGTTTGGACTGACGAACATCCTAAATATGATGTTTGGACGTTTATCCAAAATAGTGACGTGGGAAGCTTTTTGCATTACCTTATACACACACGCACAAACACACACGCACACACACACATACATGTATATATATATATATATATATATATATATATATATATATATATATATATATATATATATATATATGCATGTGTATATACAGAGCACGAGAGGGAGAGAGAGAGAGATAAATAGAGAGAAAGAAAGGGAGAAAGAATGAGAGAAGAATTTAAATGCGGTGCTCATTTGGAAATTTACGATTTCGTATATTAACCTTGATTTTGATGTAGTTTGCCATTAAACCAAAATAACATATTCGCGGATCATGTAAGAGATCTTTATCTTCTGAATTTTATACTTAAGAGGGCAATTAATCACCATTAGTAACTAGCGTACAGACCATAACATAAGCTGGGATCTTATAAATAGAAAATTTAGATCTCCGTTCAGAGATTACATCTGTTCTTGTTTTTTTTGTAACAAGGTTTACAATAAGCGCTATTGATATCAGATCCACACACAGATACACGCCCAGGCGTACAATGTGTCTGTTTGTGTGTGTGTGTGTGTGTGTGTGTGTGTGTGTACACGCGCGTGCTTGTGCACTGGTTAGCCGATGAAATAACTCAACGTAGTTACACCGGAATTCTCGCTATAACGCCCCTCATACGACAAGGCCATTACATTTGTGATTTACTTTGTCATCTGGAAAGAAAAGGAAACTAAAGCATGCATCACAGATGTTTGGAAGGGCGACAGAATACTTGAGAAATCTTCGAACGAATAAATTATACTTTAGTACATAAACTGAGTTTCTATTAACAAAACACAAGTTTTTTCCTCTAATACTCACTTAGAGAAAGGAAGATATGTATTACCATATGCAAATGCTAATACATTGAAAACCACTCACATAGGCATATATTACAGAAATCTCTTGACTATCTCGGGTGTTGCGCAACAAAAACCCTCAGGATGGATGAAAATCCGCGAAGCAGATACAGTACTGTATATATATATATATATATATATATATTATTATTATTATAATTTGTATATATTTTATTATAAATGCAAAACAACACCACGGAGGAATTGACGTAAGCTTGAATAATATATTGCGATAAGTAAACCGTGATAGGTGAACCGCGATATGACGAGGGATTATTGTATATACATAGCCATCATTGCATATATCTATAATTATACAAGTGAGTTGTTGACTGACTTCAACTTCGAAGCATCGGCTAGCTAACATGAAAGAAAAACATTGATATATATATCATTACATACAGACGGGTGCACACACGGTCGAACGCACATACTCACACACACACATGTATACGCGCCTAAACACACGCATGCTAACACATATACATATACACACATTACGTACTTTATATATATATATATATATATATATATATATATATATATATATATATATATATATACACACACAAACAGTGAAAGAGAGAGACACACACTGATAACATAAATACTATTTATAACTGTTTCAGCCCGAGGTGGTGACCATGCTTAGACTTTTGTTCTGTTGTGATTTGTGATTTATATATTATTTAATTCCATTCAGGCCTTTCCTCCTAAGTCTTCTTTTTTTAGTGAGGGAGCTGGATATCACCGCCCACATTTTGCCTTCATGATGCTTCACGTGTGTGTGTGTGTGCGCGTGCGCACGCCTGTACGTGCGTGTGCGACTGTATGTGTGTGTTTATACCAATACATAGTTCGGTTAAACGAACGAAAGCGCTAATAAAGCATTATCCAAAATTATGACTGCCTCCTTTTTCTCAATATATAATATCTGTACACCACTTCAGACACTGTATACACACACACACACATACACACACACACATACACACACACACACACAAATATAAGTGTGTTTCGTGTGTTTGTTCATCCATAACACACATATCCACATACGCATATATACTGCAAATATGTTCTTATATTTATAGATAAGGCACATGCATACGTATCAGTTATATTGGAACTATGGTCTTGGAAACACTTGAATAAAATAGAAATATAATGCAACAAATACTGTAATGAAGAACTGTTGGTTTAAGCTTTCCAGGCTTCGAAGATCGTATATGTTACAGATAGAAAATTTTCCTCAGAAAAATACTGCAAAAATTGTTTATTGAAAGATATCTGTATTATCTATATTACACACGTCATGTTCCCCACCTCTGCTCTCTCTCTCACACATATACACGCGTGAATGTGTCTCTGCGTTCTGCGTGTGTGTATGTGTGGTTGTGTATAATGTATATCATTATAAAATTAGCGCTTTACGTTTTTTGGTTTGATGCAATACTATGTAATATATTGTATTTGATTAGGATGGAATTACTCATGAAAAGGAAATTATAAAAAAGTAAATAAAATATATATAATGTGTATTTAATTAATTAATTAATTAATTAATCAGTTAAGTAAAACATTAATAGAGTGTATTAAATAAAAGTCGTGTAGAAAGGTAGAAAAGTAAATATATACATCTCTAATTTACTAGACGTATTGTAATGCTGTATCTACAGGGAGACGCATATTATCTGTGAATTTCAGAGAGGTAGTAGCTAGGGTAATGTAGAACGTGCCAATAGACAGACAGAAACAAAGAAGATAGAAGGAAATCGATAAAAGAAGCGCAACAAAGTGAAAGCTAACTCTATTCGTGGTTGTGCTCATGAAGGCGACAGAGGAAGTCAGCATCAGTGACTGACACAGGCCTTGCTCTTCTACCCAATAGACACGCTTTTGTTGATCTGTAAACAGAGGATTTCATATTTTGTTAATGGCTTTTCTTACACAGTCAGGACTAAAATTTGTCTTGTAATGTTTGCTTTTGTTTTTGTTATAGTCGTTCTTCTGCTTGAATACGTATGTGTGTGTGACTATATGTATGCATATGATCAATGAACTTATATAGATATTACTGCCGTGTTTTTACAGCGAGCAGCTGCAGTAAAGATTACTTTGACCATTTTGATGTTTTATTTTTTGTATGCTTTAGTCATTTGCGTTGATGTTTTTTTTTTTTTTTTTTTTTTACAGAATTCTTATAAATATTTCTTTAAGCAATGGAAGAGTATGTCAATGCCGATGGTAGGCGGTAACAGTTGTGTTAGTATCAGCAGTGTTATGTATGTATGTTGTGAGTCTTAACGTAATTTTTGTGGTGGAGATATGGGGGTTTCTGTGGTTATTCTAGTTCTCACCTCCTCCCCGCATCTTTTGGCAATACTAGTGATGTTGCTATAATGACAGTGAGCATGGTGGCGGTTTCTAATGGAGGTATATATCTAATTTACTTCTGCTACTATAAGAAGCAGCATTAATGTCAATGTGTGTCGTACGTTAGAAGATAAGCTGACAGTGATTAGAATCAACAAGACCGTTTCGATCCTGGTCGAATTAATAATGCTTCGAAGATGATCATGTGACTCACAAATAATAATAATAATAATAATAATAATAATAATAATAATAATAATAATAATAATAATAATAATAATAATAACAATAATAATAATAGCAGTAGTAGTAATACAGATTTATGTTTACTGCAGATAGCATTTCTTTCCAATGAAAAACGTAGAATTGCTTCCTCTATGTTTACTTTTCGACTCTTTCAATGTATAATTTTAAATTCTATATAATATCACATTCACCAGAAATGGTATCAGTCATATCACTGAGATCATCGCAATTACAGGAACATTTGAGTAGTATTACACCAAACTACATATTATATGTTTGTGCTGCTTAAACAGTGGCCATCACAGTTAAGTAAAAATACAAGGAAATATATAACATAACACCCAAGAGTATTCTCTCTTCCTTAGTACAGGAGAGAAGCTATAGTTAAAGCCAATGATATTTGGTTTCCATTTCTAGCATCTAGATCGACCAGGTAGAGGCTCCTGATGATTTTTAAAAGTCTAGAGAAGTAGAATATCATTCACTGTTGCAGGAAAGTAATGCTGATTATAGGGTGGTAGCAGTTTTGCAAATACAGTTACGTTGCTGCATGTACACACAATATATCTATCCATCCATCCACCCCCAAACGCACGAGGGGTATTCATTTAAAGATTTCCCCTAACCCACTTCCGGTTCCAGGCGCAACCTACCGACTTCTACAGATGGGGTGTTCACGGCTACATAAAGCGATGGGAGTAGTGTGTCACTAGTGGTGGTGACTATGTAGAGAAGGACTAATAATTATGCCATGTTTCATTTATGCCAGTCCTTGAGAAGGTCAGGGATAAACCTCTTCTGAGCACCCCTCGTACATATATAGATACTAAAACATGGATATGCATCTTTTCTCTCTCTCTCTCTCTCTCTCTCTCTCTCTCTCTCTGTATATATATATATATATATATATATATATATATATATATATATATATATATATATATATATATATATATATATATATAAACTTAGATAAATTAGATTGTTTTCGGCCATTGTAGGCCCAGGCCATGCTAAAATTAATGGCACTACTTGGAGATGAATATTAAGTCATGTTTCAGGATTCCATTGACTGGTCGTGCAAATTGTTGTTTTTGTCAGTCTGGTACTGTTTGGAGAATGTGTGCACTCAAGATAGGGTTGCTCTCGACAATTACGCTCAGGTATCTGATATTATTCGACAGTGTGTGTAAGGATATTCACGAGTAGAATGAGAACACATAGTCCAGTACAAAGCGAGGTATAATCCGGTCGTCGTCGATTAAATGTGTACCCCACGACGTTTTCCTAGTGATGAAGAGATAATTGAAGTCTAGCTGGGAAAACGGCATTGACTGCCAAAATAGTAGACGCACTAAACAGATTTTGCGCATATACAGTACATTAATTCTTGTGGATTATCTGTATAGGAGAAAAAAAAGCACTTATGCAAAACATGAATATCAAGATGTTGGTCGTCACATCCAGTGATAAACGTGTGTGAGTGAAGCTGTTCTACCTGAAAAGTAATTAATGGTCTACACAAGGTTCACTCATAATAATTAATTCACATAGTGGAAAGGGTGGAGAAAGTTCTGTGTTGATAGGAAATAGTGGAACGTACTGCCTTGTCAAGTTGGGTAGACGTAGGCAGCTTGGGATATAGTTCGCTTCTGTTCAAAGTTATGCTGCTGAAAACATACGGCAGCTTCTCCATCAGAAAGCAGGCTATTCTGCCGAGAGAACATCTCACTTGTTCACCAAGAAACACCAACAAAGACTAAAATAGTTCTTGGACTGGCCATTGACATTTTGGCAGTATTGGAACACACACATTCTAAGGGATGCAATATTCGAACATGTTGACATACGGCACCAACGCGCAAACATGCACATACGTGCATGCATATGTTTATTTATATGCATACATACATTTATACTTATATATATATTCATGTATATATATATATATATATAGATAGATATGGGAGAATATACAAAAAATAACAACAGACGAGGACAGGTGGTGTAAATAACAAAAGTATATATTAGTATGACGCTCGGGAATACGGAAAGTCTTTGACGTTTCGAGCTACGCTCTTCAACAGAAAGAATACGGAGACAAGGAGAAAAACACGGAGAAAAAAAATTGAATAGTGTTCAGTCAACGTTCAATCATAATAATGGCATATATATATATATATATATATATATATATATATATATATATATATATATATATATATATATATGCATATATACATATAAATGTATATGCTTATATATATGTGTGTGTGTGCCTGTGTGTAAATACATGGGTAAATATCAATGTATGTATACATATGTAAATATGTATGTATATACACATATACTCACACATATATTCACAGTGTTGATCAACAGATACCTATTACGTAACTAAATATATGTAGACTTGTGTAGGTGTGTCTGTGTATATATATATATATATATATGTGTGTGTGTGTGTGTGTGTGTGTGTGTGTAAGGTATGTCAGGAATTTAGAGAAAGCGTGAAAGCAATTTGCTCCCAGTGATATATAATAGTAATGGAAGAATACATCTGTTAAAAATATCAACAATTTCAGCTGATGGCGTGATGCATAACAGTGTAGCTACATACGACAGAGCGTATTTCGTTGTTTAGCCTTCAAACCACTTCGATTTATGATTGTTATTATTAGATAGGAGTGAAAGTGTTCCCTTATATATTATATAATCTCTGACACTAAGATCAGTCAGCACATACCGCTTTGATTTTTGTCTCTATACATTCCAACGTATGCGTCCTATATTCTTTGCTATGTTAAAACTGCGCACCAGTTCATGAGGATAGATTAGATTGCATTAAGCTGAACAACGATCGATTGTTTCTGCACAATATCCCACAAAATTACAATTTTATCTGTTGAAAAATTGTTGTGTGAATAAATCAAGGTGAATGGAATAGGAAACCCGTGATGCTGCCATTTCCTACATCGAAGATGGCACGTAGAAGACAATTGATAGTGAGCCGGTTTGCGCATGGGTATATAATGAAATCACAAAGTAGCACAAACGTATACACAATGGAAAAATAACCATATTTGTTGTCCTAAATATAATATATTATTACATCATATATATGTGTGTGTGTATGTGTGTGTGTGTGTGTGTGTGAGTAGGTGTGTATACACACATATACATACCTATATATATATATATATATATACACATACATACCTATATGTATATGCACATAATACATATATACATGCATGCATGTATATATAAATACACATACCTATATGTATATGCACATAATATATATATATATATATATATATATATATATATATTGTTGTACTTGGGGATGGTCATATTGCCAGTTTAGCCAATAAAAACACACGCACTGTATATTTGGTGTTAATTTTTTTTTTTCAGCTTTATATTACATTAATCTTAATCTTAATCTTATTTCGGCCAGAGTTCTTTCGTCACACTTCTGTGACCTCATCAGTGGTCCTTTGTTTCCTTCTTTCTTATGTGTGTCTCACCTTGCTAACTATCAGCCATTTTGTATTTTGAGGAATACAAAATACAAAATGGCTGATAGTTAGCAAGGTGAGACACACATAAGAAAGAAGGAAACAAAGGACCACTGATGTGGTCACAGAAGTGTGACGAAAGAACTCTGGCCGAAATAAGATTAAGATTAAGATTAATGTAATATAAAGCTGAAAAAAAAAATTAACACCAAATATACAGTGCGTGTGTTTTTATTGGCCAAACTGGCAATATGACCATCCCCAAGTACAACAACATCTGTTTCAACACACGATTTCACATAAAAAATCTTGCAAAACAAATATGTATATATATATATATATATATATATATATATATATATATATATATATATATATATATATATACACACATGCCTGTGTATATATACATACACATGCATATATATGTATACACATAGATATATATACGTATATACATACATGATTATAGCTATTTTCAACTTTTCCTTTCGCTTCTCAAGGCTTTTGGTTTTTATTTATTCTTTACTCTGATGAAGCTCCATGGTTCAGATCTGTTTTATTACCAAATATGATAAATATTTTTTTGCATATCAATGGCAATGCCATACAACACTGGAAACAGAAACGGCTGTTAGATAGGATGTAGTCCATTTGAATTGTATTAATGAATGGTAATTAATCAAGAGGATGCGTTATAACACTCTTCCACATATAGACAAACAGGCGTACCAACAATGCAACATAATGAAATCCAATATTGTTGCTTATCAATATTTCTCCATTTTCTGTTTTCTTTATACATACATACGTGTGTGTCTGTGTGTACACAGCTAGGAATCGCACGCAAGTGTGTTATTTCTTGCTGCATGATGACTGGTGGCATGGACATGACGGAACAAACTGCCGCTTCCTGCATCCGAAACCATTTAACAGGCAGACCCAACGCAAAAGCCTCCCTCCAAAAGACACAGGAAGAACAGAAAGAAGAAATCGTGCATCACCTGCCTGAAAGCTAAAACACACCGACGAATTGCACATTATCTAATATCAGATCACAAAATGATTATAAACACGTGTTCTCTAGGGAGAGGAAGGTTATTATGAGACAAAAATTGCAAACTGCCTCAACAGTGTTACTCAACGGTGGTATGAAAACCCGCCTGGAAACAGCACTTTTGAAGATTGAGAAACAACTGAAGCACTCCCATAAGAATGAAAGATCAGACAGAGAAGCCTGTGTCATAAGAATTATAAAAATAGACCTTAAAGCTTTCTTTACGTGCGCCAAGTAGACTGCCTCTGTGCATTTCAGGGTAGGCCAGTCCTCCAAAATAGATGGCTCTATCAAAGAGATAGAAGTCAGGTAGTGGGTGTCAATAGGGCCAACTCCAAGAAAACACAAATTATAAGTAATGTTCCAGAGGGAACTGTTCTGCGGCCCTTGCTATTCATAGTGGCTCTCTCTGATATGCCCTCCGCTGCTTAAACATATACTCGTTAGCTATGCAGACGATACAAAAGTCTCTGAGATCATACGGAACCCTGAAGACGTTGTGCATCTGTAACGTGAATTGGACGAAATGTACAGGAAAATAGCATGTAATTTAATGGTAGAAAATTCCAAACCCAGCGCTCCCAACACGGGAAGCTCAATGAAAATCAGATAGGATGCATTGGCCCAGCAGGGATTTCAATCCGCGAATCAAAATCAATGCATTACCTGGTCATCGATATCAATAGTGATGCATCTTTCCAGGTACACATTAGCAATAACATCCAGACGTCCGGTCGCGTGGCTCCTTCGAGCTTTCAAAATACGAGAAAAGGAAACCATGATGGTCCTCTGGAGAACATTACTTCACATACGTCTTCATAACTGTTCCCAACTGTGGTTACAAAACATAGTAAAAGTAAAGACTGAACTCGAGGTCATCCAGCGATACAATGCGACATATCAGCTATTGGGAGATACTAAAAGAGTGAAGAACCTACTCCATGGAGGGCGGGAAAGATATGCAGCAATATACATCTGTAAAGTTCTAGAAAAAACTGTTTCAAACTTTGGCATTGTTAATTACTCAAACAGTGGATTGGGCGGTACTACATGATACCAAAAGTCTCAATAGTTCAATCAAGATACAGGACTATAAACTGCAACAACCTGAAGGCGACAACTCTTCAATATCCTCCCACAAACCCTGAGAGACCTGTAGGCGTTTTGAATACAAAACTGTAAACAGTTCCGGATGAAGCTGCCACTAGTCACGAAACACAGCTCAAGGCAGCAACGTCAAACTCCATCCACCAAATGTCACATAGCAGAGAAGGTTTCGTGAAAGGGTAGCAAAGTAAAAGGCGGTGCCCCAGCATGGCCGCAGTCCTTATACACATATATTCAAATATGTATATGTCTATATGCATACACATATACACATACATATATACATCCATATCCATACACATATATACATACATCCATATGTATACGCATATATACACATCCATATGTATATATATATATATATATATATATATATATATATATATATATATATATATATATATATATATATATATATATACATTCATACAATATATATATATATATATATATATATATATATATATATATATATATATATATACATACACACAATATATATATATATATACGTACGCACAATATATATATATATATATATATATATATATATATATATATATATATACAAAAGTAAGAAGAATGACCAGCAAAAGTGGACTCCTATATGCTAGAAATATATGCCGAATCATATAACCACGGTAAAATATGTTCTCAGTAAAAATTTAGCGACACAACAGACTATATATATATATATATACACACACAATATATATATATATATACATACACAGAATATACATACAGATACATACACACAATATATACATATACAGATATATATATATACATACATACAATTTTATATATCACAACGCCTAGAACACTGCCCAACCCACTGGAAAAGAAGCATTGCGAGAATTAAATTACCCCAGAATGCATTCGCTAAAAACAGAGGGGCATTATTGTGTGCGTGCGTGTGTGTCGACACACACGCACACACTTGCAGTACAACATTTTGTCAGGGAACAGGACATGGTTTCAAAGCGACAAAAATATTTTGACACAAATTAAATTTAAATGTTGAAGTGAATCCAACCGTTATTTGGTGTGTTTTTTTCTTTAAATAGCTTATAAACACCTTCCACACTGCAATTGTTTTTGTTTCAGCACACGATCTCAGACCAACTCACTTGTTATGCAAGTACATCTCCGTAATATATATATATATATATATACATATATATATATATATATATATATATATATATATATATATATATATATATATATATATATATATATGCATCAAATGAATTACTGGAAGTGCGTATGTACAGAAATTTTAGTATACCTCGTAGGGGAAATTATTGATTAGAATAAAATTTAGATAATATTCCGTACATGCACGGAATATTATAACGAAATATACAGTAGAGAAACTCAGAAATTTACAATTTAGAAAATGGAAAAGGAAAATATAAAAAAGGGAAACCAAAAGTCTCAGAGACGGAATTCTTTGGCGTATCGATAAGAAAGAATGAATATTTATAAATATTTGTTCAGAAATCCATGGATTGAGTTATCAGTATAAAGCTCTCCTGAATTGCGATACTTCATTCGGAAAAGTCGCATGTGTGAATGTGCGAGTGTTTGCGCGCGTGCGCGCAAGTGCCTCAGGATATTTCATCAGTTTTGTATATAAAATGACACACACACACACACACACATACAATTATATGCATATATATACACACATAATATCTATTTAAACTATAGTATATAAATATATATATACTAATATATATATATATATATTTATATACATACGTATATACGTACACTTTTACGCATACACAATTATACATACATATATATATATATATATATATATATATATATATATATATATATAGATATGCGACTGAATACGAAAACTTATTGTCGTGTCGTCTTCCGGCATAGAATCACTTGATTTTGAAATTATACACCAACATGTTCTATGAAGACACCGATGGCATTTCATTTACGATATTACACCCTACTTCTTCAGTTGAATCTAAATTTTTCCAACCTAATTCTACGTTTTACATATCCTCCTGAATAATTAAATCAATGAATGTTCTCCTGGAGCACTATCGCAAAAATGCGTGATGCCACCTCATATGAATAGGAGGTCTGATTCGAGCTTTGAGGCCCTCGATGTTAATGTGATGTTTCCTACTTGGGTCGGTGAGAGAAAAGTTTGGGCGTATAATTCTCGTTCTCATTAACGTAAACAGTGTTAAATTTCTTGTGCTTTTCAAATACATGCCCCTAAATATTTTAAACGATGTGCCTGGTATCACAAATTCAAATAAAGGATGACTGGTGTCATAGAGAGCACAGATTTGAAATGTTATCTTTCCCAAGTGCATTTAGATACGTATGTAATTAAACATTATGCATATAGATATATAATCGAAATATAGTCATCTAGTCTCTCCTGAGTGTTTATGGCGTTCACTAAATGCATAAAGTGCTTTTTCACAGGTCAGAACCTTTGTTGAACAAATACCCTCACTGTCACTTCTGACGTAGAAAAGATAATATACAATAAATAATATTTGAAGGCAATTGCAGCGTGGAAGGTGTTTATAACGTTCCAGCACACGATCTCAGATCAGGTCACTTGCTATGCAAGTACATCTCCGCAAATATTTGATGGGAAAGAGATAAACTCCATCGTTTGGTTGGTATACATTATAAACGTATCGGTTGACGTATTGAGAAAAGAAATGCATTGCCTAAGGATACAATGTATCGAGCTGTTCTGGAATGGAACTAACGCCTTTATGATTATCAGCTGGAAACGTTAACGACGAAATGACACAACCTCAACACACGAACACACACACACACACACACACACACACACACACACACACACACACACACATGTACATGCATATATTTAGATGTGTGTGTGTGTGTGTGTGTGTGTGTGTGTGTGTGTGTGCGTGTGTGTGTGTGTGTTGCTGTTGTTTCTATCCTGCATTCAGCTGCTTTTTATCTGCTTTGTTTTCCATCAAACATACTTTCGAAAATTTCCTTCGTCATCAAACTTTAGTGGAGCTACCCGTGTAGTCACCGACGACGTGACCACTTAACATGGTATACCAATAAATATCGTATGAGTGACATAAAATGAAAGGAAGCATTGGCTAAAGTAACACCGTTTATACATTACTTGAGAAAATAGTCACTTGAGAAACTAGAAGATAGTCACTGATAGAATAATGTTGACCATATTTCTACTCCGTTATGACTGGCAGGTAACTAAACTCGTTAGCGCTTTTGAAATTTCTCAAATATAAATACACATGCTACAAGCTTCAATATTCACTACCCATAAGATCATAGGTAAGTTATCTTTATGTAAACAACTATTTCTTTGATGATAATTTAATAACTATTTGAAATTTTCTTCGTTCTTTTCATTGACATAATATTCATGTCACTTTGTGTTAAATGTCACAGTTGATTCATTGGAATTACTTTCTTATACATTTTTTCCATATCTGAAGCTCTTGTCTTTTCTAAGATTTATTGTTTGAAAAGAATGTTATGAACAAAGACTTCAGAAATGATACCTTATTCATGCTTCGTTTCATTATGGTGTCAACTGTTCGTCTGATAAGGTTATTAACGTCGTCATTCATATTTTATCCTTTGGTCTCATTCAGAAAGCACACTCTTAGAAGTCTAATCTTGACAATACACAACGGATTGTTCCTTAAGTTCTGATATTCTTTTATTCAATGACTGCTCTCTAATCAGGCAGAAGGATTTAACTAATTTTCTCAAATGCGGTATGCACCTTCAATGGTGGAACTTTAACAAATAACATTACTAGGCGACTCAATCAAAACCTTATCTCTTAGGTCAATGAATCTCCTCATAATATGTTTGAAGGCAATTTTATTGAAGGCAACATAAAATGCCGTGAACAACGAAGGCAGTCGAAGGCGAGAACATTGAAATTTCCCTTGTAATTATTAAATAAGGTCAGCTCTTCTCGAGAAAACATTTATTTCAGCTGAAGCCGGTATAGTTTATCTAAGAGTACATTTTCCACATGACTTTCCAGTTTCTAAAGACTATCGAGATTTGATTGCTATATCTTGCAAAACTGACCACCAAGTAGACCTCTTCACTTTCTCGTAAGAATATTGACCAAAGTATTTATTCTCCACAGATTACGTTTTCTATAATGAGATTCCGTCATTGACAGGAATAGCTCAGGTGACGTTTGTTCCGCTATGTCTGCACGAATATTTCGTTGTCAGTTCCACCAGCCGAGATGCAATGAACCGATGATAGGAAAGCTGGAAGCTTGTAACTAACAACGCTATGGTTCATAGTCTCAACAATAAAAGACATAACAGAGCGATATAATTGCTCTCTTGCTTCTAACACAAGCATGAATTGTAAATCTCTTTAATTTGGATTAATATAAGTTTATTGTAATTCTCCGATGATCACATATCCGGTATTTAGTATTGGATATTTCCTTACTTGATAATACATATCAAAATAGTTATGAATATTGAAACAGAGAGATGTAATGGTGGGTTGCTTCTTTGAAAGATGAGGTTTGAATTGTTAGATCAACCAAATGCCTTGTTCCTGATGCTTCTGAATTAAAAATGCGTGACAAAATTTTGAAATAGAATCAACATAACATTTTGTAACAAGGCTGCATAGTTCGAATAATAGGCACTATATACTCGACAGTTCCTATACTGTTTCTGTCTTTACCAAAATCCAACTAAAAGGACATGAGTCGCCCGAGCTTATTGTAAGTTACATTTGCGCAACATACCACTTCTTAATATAATATACATACCTTAAGAGAAATTCATTGTTGAATTGTGAAATCACTCAATTCAAATTTGTCTTAATCTATTTTCGAGAGATAATGGGGAAAATCACATGCAACAAATATTTAGGTGTACTTCATTAAAGGTGCCCAAGGAAGAAACATTAAAGTTAAATAAGCTTGTATATTATACCTAACATCCAGGAGGGAAACAATTCTCTCCAACGAGCTGCGCAGTTTCCTCCTTACAAATTTCCATCACGTTTTGTTTGACAATTGACTTAGTAGAAGACACAAGAAGAAGAATGTACACGATATGCCCTGCAGTGTACTCGAACCTGAAACTACTTCCTTTCTCTTCTCAATTGTGGCTCTATCCACTGAAGTTGAAAGTAAACTATGAAAACCTACGTTGTACTCTTTCTGATGTTCATAAGCATGATTTTGAAAACATTTAATATTAGATGAAATATAATTTCATAAGGATATGCAGAAACACAAATGCTGCCTCAAAGCAGAGACACACTGGGGAGACACACGGTAGTATTAATTACCTGGTAACTTGCTGAGTAACTGATGTTGTCACTTTTTAAATTAAGGTGTTCTAGAATATTTTGTTAATTCAATTCTTGTTTAATTGCACTATTTGATCTCTGTCAGTATCTCACAAGTGTCACACATACTTCGACAGGTTCTTATAATCTATCTTTATTTTTAGTTTTAGTTGGATAACCAATTCTGATGATATACAGAATAGTAAGGTGTAAGCATCAATATCAACAAAACATTACTAACACCACCCAGCATCAATACTAACGTCAAAAGTAACAACAACAACAACAACAACAACAATAATAATAATAATAATAATAATAATAATAATAATAATAATAATAATAATAATAATAACAATAATAATAATAACAATCTTTGGTATAATTATATACTTTGATAAAAACAGCTTCCTATATCAATGAAACAATACATTGAACACAGAAATGTTGACGATAAAAGTAATTTTTAAGATGAATGGTGATACCGAGAAAGACGATGACGATCGACAACGAAATTGGTCGCGATGACGATGGTGGCGACTACGATGATGATGACGACAGTGGCAAATGATGATGATTAAGAGACAAAATATCCCAAATTTAATACTGCAAAGTAGATGTTATTGTTGTAGGTATAGACGTATTGATTGGTAATTTCAGCGAATAAAAGATGTCTCAAAAGCAGTCCATTAAACGTAAAACAATGCCTGTAATTAGAGTTTATTTTAAGATATATTTCCAACGTTTCTGAAATACAATTAGACACTTTCACAAATATCACGTACAGCACGGGATATCGTTTTAGTAGCATGATCACTGTTATTTTAGAACAGTTCCAAAAGTTTCGTAGAAACTATATTATTATTATACGTATAACTTTCTAACGATAGAATATAAAATATCATTATATTCTGATACTCTTTATCGGAGTTGTGCTTCTTACATAGATATAACATAATTTCAAGAGATTCAGTTGTCGACACCAATTCCACGAAGCACACACACACACACACACACACACACACACACGCACAGAGGAATATGTATGTGTGTGAATATTTGTCACATAAAAGTCGCATATATCAAAGATGTCTGCTTAGAGATAGAGCGAAATATCAGCTTTAAACGAATTTATAAAGCATTTCTATCTCTAATGCCTACTACTTCTTCAGTTTTCACATATAAACCTGTGTACAAACATACATATCTGAATGTGTAGTGGAAAGATTAGTTGTAATCTTGAAGCTGTTCTCAAAAGTGCTAAGATGCGGTGAAATAATTTTGATTCTTAACAGATGGCCGTATGTTTCGCTCTATACAGCATTTCAAACGCATGTGTTACTTGTTGAACTGATTGAATAAATAATAAGGAATGGAATCGGATATTCAGGCAAAACTATTTTTAATATAAAAGATAATATGCCTTTATAATATAAAAATGAATAGGCGAGGGGGTTACACTAGTAGAGGATCGTAGTGTTTCGCAGAAATACAAGGAAGAATTATAATCAGACGCAAATGGAAAGAAGATAGGAGCCCTCCGTCGGTTACGACGACGTGGGTCCCAGCTGATACGATCAACGGAACAGCTTGCTCGTGAAATTAACGTGCAAGTGGCTGAGCATTCCACAGACACGTCTACTCCCAACGTAGTCCTCAGGGAGACTCAGCGTGACACATAGCGTGACAAGACCGGCCCTTTGAATTACAGGTACAACTCATTTTTGCCAGCTGAGCAGACTGGAGCAACGTGAAATAAAGTGTCTTGCCCAAGGACACAACGCGCCGCCGGGAATTGAACTCACGACATTACAATAACGAGCCGAATTCCCTAACCACTAAGCCACGCGCCTTCACAGAAAGAAGATAGGAAAGAAAAAAAGATAGGAAAGAAAAAACAGATAGGAAAGAAAAAAGATAGGAAAATGGGAAAGGATGTATTTGAATTTATAACCGAAACAAAGTAATACAGAAGAGAAAATGATCTTAACATTTTTCTCTTCTTATTAATAGAATAACTATAATGAGGGAAATAGGTTAGTGGTGTATGTAATTGGGAACTTAATTCAGGTTAAAAGTTAGAAAGCTTGGGAAAAACAATTTTAGTCGGAAAGAAATAATGCATATTAATTATCCTTGATAATTGGATGTTAATTATTTAGAAGGAATTTCTATTCTAGGACTTAGAAAACTCTTGCGATCATACATCCCTTCTCATTTTTGCTATATACTTGATCAATTAAATTACCATCACATTAATTTGAAAAATTTGTAACAAATGAAATTATTTCAGAGCCATCTGTAACAAATAGAATTTTTTCAGATTTGAATGTAATATAGTTGTGAGATATAGATAGATAAATAGATGGATATATAGATAGACAAATAAACACTATAACATAGATAGATAGATAGATAGATAGATAGATAGATAGAGAGATAGATATATAGATAGATAGATAGACAAACAGACAGATAGATAGATAGATAGATAGATAGATAGATAGATAGATAGATAGATAGATAGTCAAACAGACAGATAGATAGAGAGAGAGATAGATAGATAGATAGATAGATAGATAGATAGATAGATAGATAGATAGATAGATAGATAGATAGATAGACAAACAGACAGATAGATAGATAGATAGATATATATATATATATATAGATAGATAGATAGATAGATAGATAGATAGATAGATAGATAGATAGATAGATAGATAGATAAGACAAGGACGTGTGAGTTGAATTTGGTAAAGGAAGGATCGATGATCTTAATGTGAATATCATCTTTGACACTTCAGATCAATGTTGCTGATGTATTCTTTCAACTATATGCATATATTTTTAGGTGTTATGAACACACAGATAGAGACATAACCTGGTAGATCGATAGATATGCATGATTTTGCTTTGAAATAATTGCACTTTCCATTTCTGAAGGAAAAATGAAAAACGATTTTCTAAGAGTCATTCCCCTTAATATACACCTCATACACTATGTAACTCATTTGTTTACTGTTTCCAATTTTTTGTAGCTGTTTGACATCAGCTTTCATATAAATTATTGAGTTGCGCAATTCTCACGTTGATTACATCAGCTGAATAAGTAGTAGAAGATTTAAAATTCACACTTTGAAACAGATGCGATAAAAGGCAGCTTGTGTCGTAATATACTTTGGTTTCGAACAGTACATCATAGATATGAGATTAAAATTTTCTGAACGGTCAAATTATTTTGTGACATAGTATCTCTTATAATATCATTATGTTTTGTTGATTCATTATCTTTCTATGCTATTTCAAAATCATGCGTTAAATATTTTACGTCATCTATTTTTTAAGCAGGGTACGAAGAACGTTGAAACCAGTTATAAATCATACCGTACGTTCAAATGGATATATAATACCACAAACACATTTGATTTGTAGTTTATGCGATACACTGGCGATTTAGATAATTTTATCTAGTTCACTTATTTAAGAGTTCACCATGCTTCTTCAGGCTGACACAGGTACGCACGTACACCTATTGTTTTTAATAAAAAAGAGACGGTTATTTTAATTTAGTAGTGATTCAGTTACATACACCGGATTATCTATTCAACTCCGCAGCTATTTGCAAAATCTGTGACTGCTTATAAACAGTTTTCTATATCAGAGGGGAGAAATCTCGATAACGAATATGGCGTGCTACAAATACACATCATTGAACAGATCTAACAAAGCTGAAGCACATCTGACTTCCTTGTTAACCACCCCCGGAATGGTAGTTCGTCTCCCTCCGATATTTATAGTATGTGTATACGTAACACTTCCACAAGACAATTGATCTGGACAAAAACTGGGTGTCAGCGTTATATATACATGAAGTACAATTCATATCGCTCTTTATCTTTCACTGTATATTTATATCACACCATTTACACGCCATCCTCCTCTCCCCCCTACACATTCTCTACACTGTTTACTTATCCGTACCACACGTACACTTATGCCTATACAGATTACAAATACAGTTGTACAGACTTTTTTCCACTTCACACACACAAGCTCCCACACTTCAACTGCCTCTCTCACACATAGAGTAGCACGCACACAGATCCAAACACGTACCTCCATTGTAACTCCTATTGCACCCGACACATCCATCACGTTCGATCAAATACGTCCCTCGACAACTCATTCGTCAGACAGCCTCAGACCCACTTACAAGAAATCTTATACCCATACTAATATGCATAAACGCAGAATACGTATTCTTTTACTTGTTTCAGTAATTTGACTGCGGCCATGCTGGAGCACCGCCTTTGTTTTTTTTTTGGTCGATCAAATCGACCCACGACGTATTCTTTGTAAACCTAGTACTTATTCTATCGGTCTCTTTTTGCCGAGCCACTAAGTTACGGGGACGTAAACACACACCCATCGCATGTGAAGCGATGTTGGGGGGACCAGCAGACACGCAAACACACACACACATATATATATATATATAACTATACGACGGTCTTCTTTCAGTTTCTGTCTACCAAATCCACTCACAAGGCTTTGGTCGGCTCAAGGCTATAGTAGAAGACACTCGCCGAAGTTGCCACGCAGTGGGACGGAACCCGGAACCATGAGGTTGGTAGGCAAGCTACTTACCACACAGCCACTCATTAACTTCATATGCAGACACTTTATCCAACAATCTCATATTCACAGGTCAGCTGACACCAGAGACATGCCCGCTTGCTCACATGCTCAAACATAAATAGACTCAATATTCACGTATAAAAACGCATAATATAGACAACAGTGTTTCACACATTTCTGACTGGCTCTTACGCGCAGACACTTAACAACGACTCAAAAACACACGCATGTACTCACGCTACTCGCATACAGCATACACGCACACATTAATGCTATACACACGCACACATACTCATATACACATGGCAACACTCATGTAAACACATAAAATACAGAGTATACATGCACACATCACTTCACACATTTGCGTACATGTTTGAGCGCACACACATACACGCGCGCATACATACGAGCGCTGCCATGCCTACACATACACACGCTCACATGATCTTCGTACTCACACACGCCCTCGCTCATACATATGTATACACTCATTATCCTCTCACACACGCATATTAAGCCATGTCACTGTTGTCTCCTTTGCTATCCACGCCAGGGGCTACTTCCTTCCTTGTGCTCTGTTTAACATGTAACATTGTTATTCAGAAACGTTTTTTTCTCTCCATTTTCTTCTTTCTCCATCTGTTTTCTGTCCTCATTTATTTCTGTAGACTTGTTACATTTTCCTGAGCATCAAATTAGTATACCATTTTTGTTGTTGTTACTTTACCTGCCTCTGCTTTTTGTATACTTTTGAACCACACACACACACACACACACACTTATATTTATAAACACATACTTTATTGCCCTATAGAAATATTAGTTTGTGAAAATTAGAATCATTCTTTTAATCACTCTAAATGAAAACTTTCTTACTGTGTTGGACTCTATTTTCGGCCTAATTGCAGGAGTATCAAATACCACAATATTCACTGATTCTTTCAATTAAGATATGTTCCGTATGCTTCATCTTTACTTTGTGCCACAGGAATAGTGGCTTACATTTTGCTCTCTACCAATGACTAGCTAAATCCAATTTTTCTGTCATTTCACGGCTTCAAAAATTCCAGGATGATGCTGATCTCAATTTTATATTCTAACGTACAATTGTATTCAGATGGAGTACTCACAAATCGTGATTGCAGTCACTTACTATTAAACCGTTGTTCAAGTGAGATGTCCTTATATACTCTTCCGCACTTGTATGGACACGAGATAATCGCCCAAAATAAACAACGGGGAATAGACATTTTTTTTTAAACTCCACAGATTCGAGCGATATC
>NC_142928.1:14899359-14931859 GCF_046866305.1 Octopus bimaculoides
GGTAACGTTCTACATATTAGGCACAAATTCGATAAAGATCGCACACATTTTGAATGGTGAGTTGAACAACTTGGATTAATTAAGATTAGTGGAAGGAACGTACCCCCAAGGGTATTTAAAACCTTGAAGCAACAAACAAAACATTCAAGCCCAATAAAATCAATTTATTGACAATTTCCAAAACAGAAAATGCAATGTGGGGGAGCTGCTTGCTGTCAGTAAGCAAGGTGGCAAATGCAACAGATATATTTCGGCTTTAGAAGACCTCAGTGGAAGATATTCCACTCAAATGGAAAGAATAAAAGTCACACGCACACACATACAGATTTAATTTTTTTTTTTATTGCCCACAAGAGGCTAAACATAGACGGGACAAACAAAGACAGACAAAGAGATTAAGTCGATTACATCGACCCCAGTGCGTAACTGGTACTTAATTTATCGACCCCGAAAGGATGAAAGGCAAAGTCGACCTCGGCGGAATTTGAACTCAGAACGTAACGGCAGACGAAACAACGCTAAGCATTTCGCCCGGCGTGCTAACGTTTCTGCTAGCTCACCGCCTTATACAGATTTAAATTTGTCACGAAACTGTGGCTCAATGATGAGGAAAAATCTCACAGGTGAGGGTAATGCACTGTAAATACAAATTCACGATTATATATATATATATATATATATATATATATATATGCACAGAAATAAAGGGAGAGAGAGAAAGAGTGTCAGTCACACACACACAGACATAAATGTAAAAATATATGAACACTATATTTGTAATCACATTTGCTTCATTGTAACCTATATACATGAAAGTTTAGAATGCATGCTGTTTTAAAAATCTATCCTCTATTGAAGCTACATTAATATGTCCCCTTCCCGAGAGCCAAAATTTCATTTTCCGTTTCAAAAACGAACTGCTGTCACATTTAATTATGATACTCTCCCGGCAATAATTTATTTTTCTTCTTAATTCTTTTTTATAACTGTGTTTCTTTTTACCCGGTTTTCGTCTACCTTTCATTTTATTTGTAGAATTTTTATATTCAGATGGGATAAAATTATTTTCTTCACGAACATTTTCCCTAAGAATAGAACTCTTATTTCATATGTGAATAGTTCGTGTCTGTTGTATATCAAATTAAAGAACACGGAAAAGAAGCCAATCGTAATAAATGGAAAAATAGAAAGAAGCAAGAAGACGTGAAACTTAGACTACTTGCAACAATAGAAACTAATGATTCAGGTAACAATATATTATGTTATATACAGGCATTAGGCGTACTAATATATTCATTTCAGTTGTTATATATATATATATATATATATATATATATATATATATATATATATATATATATATATATATATATATACGTAACTGTCGAACAATGAAATGAGTGCTCAACACCGCATTGGTGTATATAGAATTTCTTTCTTGGGAATTAAGGCTACCATTGGTTTCATGTCTGGAAAAGTAGGAAAATATGCTATTGTCTTAAACCTTTTTCAAACCGATCACATGGATAATGTAATTCGCCTCCATTTTGTAAAAGAGAGATTGTTTTCCAAAATGGTGGCGAACACCTTTCTCCATGTGATCGGCTTGAAAAAGTTTTAAGACACTAGTATATTTTCCTATATTTGAATCATGAAACCAATGGTAGCTTTAATTCACAAATAAAGAATATATATATATATATATATATATATATATATATATATATATATATATATATATATATATATATATTACAATCACGTGCATACACACACGTATACATATCCCTCACTCCTGGTCGTGGAGACTGAGTTATTTGGCTGCAGTCATCCTGGGTCACCACCTTAGTCGAACGAATCTTTTCTATTACCTATTGATTTTAAAGAATGGTATTTATTTTATCGGTTTCGATTGCCTAATAGCTAGGTTACAGGCTTCTGTCACTTCCCATCACCCAAATAAAGATCAACCAAAGGGTTTAGCTCGTCCGAACAAGAGACTTGGTGGAGGTGTCAAGCAGTGTGACTGAAACCGGAATCATGTGGTTGCGAAGCAAATTTGTTTTACCACACATGCTATATATATATATATATATATATATATATATATATATATATATATATATATATATGTATATATAATACCTAGTTGCAAAATCTCAAGAAGAGATGAGATAAATAACTTTAATAACAAGTAAAGTTAATCGTGACATTAATGTGACTGTTCCAACTTTCTACTAGTATAACCCCAGGCAGATCTTCTACCTCCTGGTTATCGGGGCTCCACTACACTCTGTAAATACTTATTGCTGACTATACTATATATGCAATGAAGAACTCAAAATTTACTACCGGTGACGAGTGAAAAATTTGAGATCTCAAGAAGCTGATGAAAATCCCTAAATAAAATCTTTCTTGCAAAAATTGGAAGGAGCTAAAAAAAAGTCTTGAACGTAGATATGTTTTGGGAGAAATTACAGTGTTTAGCTTGTATACGAGTTACAATTACTATTGCATTTTCAATGGAAGACGAAAACATTACGTGTTAAATCAGTTTTGAAGAATGCTTGTTAAAAGCGTTAGGGAAACTTTGTGATGATTTCAGTATTTAGATATTGACTGGAAGGGTTCAAATATCAACTTCTTTTTTTATTACCAACTGTCTCTCTCTCTCTCTCTCTCTCTCTCTCTCTCTCTCTCTCTCTCTCTCTCTCTCTCTCTCTCTCTTACTCTTTTACTTGCTTCAGTCATTTGACTGCGGCCATGCTGGAGCACTGCCTTTAGTCCAGCAAATCGACCCCGGGACTTATTCTTTGTAAGCCTAGTACTTATTGTATCCGTATCTTTTGCTGAACCGCTAGGTAACGGCGACATAAACACACCAGCATCGGTTGTCAATCAATGCTAGGGGCACAAACAAAGACATACAAACACACACACACACACATACACACATGTATATATATATATATATATGTATATATATATATATATATATATATATATATATATATATATATATATATATATATATATATATATATATTCGACGGGCTTCTTTCAGTTTATGTCTACTAAATCCACTCACAAGGTTTTGGTCGGCCTGAAGCTATAGCAGAAAACACGTGCCGAAGAAGCCACGCAGTGCGACTGAACCTGGAACCATATGGTTGGAAAGTAAGCTACTTACCACACAGCCACTCCTACGGCTGACTAATTTTCTGTCACTAAATTTCTCATGTCAAGAGTTATGTTGATGTAAGAAATCAACGCCCCTTTTGAAGCCAACAGGTTACCGTAAAGAAGTTGTCTTTATGACATGATGTAGTGAGATGTAATTTTCCTTTGAATATGATGCAAGGACTATGAAAATATATAAATAAGCCTTTGATAAAAGGTTGGGTCACCAAGGCTGTGTCACTGTTAATGCAGTTCTCTGAAAGTTTCACTGCAGTCAGATTCACACACAAAACTTTTTATAACAAACATTTGGAAAATAAAAGCAACATGCTGCAATGGCAGTAAGAACACTTACAAGCTGGTTCTGCTGTCAGTGAAAAGTTGCATAGGTATACGCAGGAGGGTCTTGATACAAAGCGCTTCTTTTCCAATTGCTTCCGTAGCACGTAGTACAACATGAGCAGTACTTTACAATGATAAACACAAAAAGGTTAGATATGATGATCTAAATAAAGCTTGCCTATTTCTTTTTTCTTGCAAAATCCTTCCCTTATATGCCAAACAATTTGCAATTGTCCAAGTAGTGTTCATACTAACAAACGTGACGGTTTTCACAACACATTGGTGTATGTGTATGTGTATGTGTGTATATGCACGCACGCATACGTAGACAAAAATATATCCGCAGTAGTATATACACGCATTCATATGCGCATAAATATTTATGTGCAGACATATAAATGTATAAATGCAAATGTATGAATATACAGACATACATATAATTACATTCATAACATCAGATATAACAAATAATAACTTTTATTGCATATATGCAGTCCTTAGATTATAATATCTGCATAGGCTAAAGCATATGTATGCATCAACATATATATGTGTGTGTGTGCATGTGTGTGTTTGAATGGATGGCTTGTATTACCTATTCGTATGCACATTTAATTATTTCACAAACACATATATACACATGCGCCTTAGCTTTCGTGTGTTTATATACACAAATATATGTGTCTGTGTGTCGATGATGGAAAGTTGTTTTCTAGTTGTGCGTCATTCGGTGACTATGTGAACAATAAATCAAGATTGTTCTCTCAGGGTTTTCTACTGTATTCAAGATGAAATAACTGAAACTTCAAATATTTATCAAAACCGCAATAATAAATCTATAGTGTTCTACGTTGGCTTGTTTTCTAGATAAAAGAAGAAACATGAAAAAGAGTCGTTATTTCGTTATCAGCTTCAATTATTTTCCAGTGTTTCGTGAAGTCATATCACCAAGACAAATATTCAATATGCTTCTGTTCCCAGACACAGAAGTGGTATATAGTTGTGATTGTTATTGCCAGACACGTCTGTGAAGTTGAAACTAATACAAGTGAATGGTGGCAATACACGCACACAGCCATCGCTAATATATATCACTCACAATATTATTATTATTATTATATTTGTTAATTTTTTATTATTGTCATAAGTAAGCTTTATTATTATTGCTATTGCTCTTATCGTATTATCATCATCATCATTACTATGTGTGGTGTTACGAATGTATTATTCACTAGATCACAAATAAAACTATAATTATATTTCTTGTTGTAAAAGCGAACAAAGTGAAGAAATCATGTGTTCTTCCGTAGTGAAGTAGACTAAAGTAATTACCAATGATTCTACGACGGCGATTTTAAAATGAACACACATCTTCAATAATAATGATAATAATAATAATGTCGAAGTGATCCAGAAGACAGCATTGTTGGGTACAGCTCGCATTCTAAGGAGAGTACTGTCTCTGAGTCATAGGCGAAGGCACTACTTGAATCCTTTGCTGATTTGTTATTGCGTGCTTTCAAATAAGGAACAACCGGTAATTAAGAACTATCCGAGAGTCTTTCAGAACAATAATAATAATGATTTCAAGTTTTTGTCACTAGGTCGGCAAATCTTGCGGGAGAGGGTAACTCGATAGCATAAACCATCGAGCATGAATGCTAAGCCATCTTATCGACCCAGAATGGGTAGCAGGCAAGTTTGGCCTGAACAGAAATTGAAATTAGAACGTAAAAAGCGGGGAAATAATAAAGTGAAGCTTTCTTTTCCGGCGCGCTAACGTGCCTGCACGTACACTGCCTACTGTTAATTCGATCTTTGCTGACACAAGGCCTGCAAATTTAGGTGGAAGACAATGTTCATTCCATACACCCTAGGGTTCTACTGGCATTCAATTTATAGACCCCAAATTGATAAAAGGTAAAGTTGATCACAACAGGATGCGAACTCAAAACGTAATGATTCCGAAAAAGTAATAATCTGAATATTAGATATTTGGAGAGTAGTACTATATATATATTAGAGGGAAAAGATAACAAAAACTATGACAGGAGGAGTATCTCAAGTCATTTATAATAATTTTATTGGGGTAAGGTGTTTCTAGAATATCCAAAGTGATAGGCTAGCATGTCATCAGAGAGAAGGTGAATATGCATGGAAGTTTTAGACAGGGAAATAAACAGATAATAAAGAATAAAATAGAAGAATAAAGATTAAAAGCAGATAGAAGAATACAGACAAGAGAATAAAGTTCACAGATAATATTTCTTCCAGGGGTATAGAGGTTCGTACCTCTTTCTGTAAAGGTGTAGGCCCTTAGGTATAATCCAAGGTAAATCTAACCAGTATTTTGGTAATATTTTGAATGATAGTGAGGAATAGTCAGCATGGTAGGAGTATCTTGACACCACCCCTCATACTGATCTTCTATAAATGCGTTGCGCCGTAATTTCTGAACAATTATACCTTAGAGTAGGCTTGAATTTCTTGGTCTCTTAGCTGGGGTCATTTAGCTTTTTACCGAACAGTTGCATCACCTCTATCAAACATTTTGCATGTTGATTCTCTTGGAACTCACCGAACCCTCACAGATCAGTAGCGCTCTTGGTTCAGTCAATTGTAAATCAACTGCAGTATGGATGTCTTACTGTAAATTTTAGCTACTCAAGAAATGAGCTTTCGGTTGTAAGATTTATTTCCTCAATTTCAAATTCTTTCTAGATCAACTAATACACTGCTGCTGCTTTTCTTACATTCTACATTTGAAAGTTTCCTGTTTGCACCACTTCCACGTACCTCTTCAGGAGGAGGATATCTATCGTCTACTCTGGCATGTCTGGCTGCCGGAATTTGTCATATTGTTTAGGAAACGCAGGATGTGATTGAAATACAGGATGTGATTGAACCTAACTCTTTAGCATGTCGTTGTTTTGCCGTGTTTCTTTACGTAGCTTTGATCATCGCAACTTTCTGATAATTCAAAGTGTCATCTGGGAACTCGTGTAAATACTGTAAATCAATTTTGATCAAAGAATTTGAGTTCTCCGACGATAACAGATTGTTTGCCGAGTTCATATTTGCCTTTCATAGTTTTAGAGTCAATAAATAAAGCATTTGATATGTAGTGGGGTTGACTAATTTATTCATTTCTCTCTTAATTATCTTCAATGAAATTTGCTATTGTCAAACCCGGGGTGACATAAACATCTTGAGAACTGGCAGAAGCTAAGATATATTTTATCCCGATAACACTCCAAGACGCTATCGAAATCACTGACCAAGGGGGGCGAGGTCAGAATTAGTGTAGAATCGGTTAAACTGTTTTGCAGTATTTTGTAATCTTCTTTTAAATCGTTTCAAATATGTTTGCTGTAATTCGCCCGTTGATAACTTGTTTATTATATATAAAATAATTTATATATATGGTTTCATATATATAAACAATTGTCCTTATTATCAGAGGGAAATATAACAACTTGTATATAAAGGCTAACAATTCGTTGGTATGATGAATAATTCTGATCGCGGACAGGTCACACACTGTTAAATGAGGTTTTTATTTTTATCTGAACTATTGGGAGAGATAAGTTGTAGTAGACATCAAAGCTAAGTATCCAAGATTACATACTATATATAGTAAAGGACTATATTTTTATGAGATTTGAGGTTTTAAACGTTAATGATCCGTTTCTTATTGTTTTATCCAATATCTATTACATTTCTATTTGATTCTAAAAGTTTTCTGTTTCGCTCGCACGGTGTTGCTTACTTCCGTCACTACTATAATTTGACAAACAATTATCATGTTATAGTGTTATCTGATACACTGAAGAATCAGTAGTTGTCTACTCTCCACTATAATCATACAAACCATGTTATTTGTCATTGATATCAGGAAGAAAAGTAACGCCGGTGAGATTAAATCGTAGAACATCTAATGAACATTAATGATGCAACCTACGTGACATAGTTCAAAGTCAATATTATAATGATGTAACGTATCATGCTTTGAAGCTGGTTTTCGTTTATAATAATTCTCTCGAATGCTAGTCCAATACAGCTGCTATGAAAAACATTAAAATGTTAAACCGAAAGAAAACAAGCAGTTGTGTTTGGATAGAAACAAATAATTATCACTTAAAATCTACTTAAAACTAGACAGAAAATTTAAAACTACCCGTACATGATATTGTTAAATTTGCCAATATTCAATGAAACGGTATTAAAAACATTCTATAACGCAGTATCCACGTGTTTTACTCCCTACAAATGATAGTGACAGGATTTTAATTTGAAAGTCTACTTTAAAAAAGTATATATATTACTTCGTTTCTGTTATTGTTCAATAAATCATCAAGTTAATAGCAGTTGTATATAACCAGTCATATAACGAATCGTTCCAAGATAATAATTTTCATGGTGAAATAGTGAATGCTATTTTATTATCCGTTTATTTCGTTCCTTTATAAAGGAAGTCAGTATAATTTCGCTACCAATTGAAATATCAAAAGCTTCGATAAAGTCTAAAAACATTTACTGAAGAGGGAGTCGAAATGTCGTAGTACATTTATTCTCGGACTTATTACAGCCTACTTCAAATACTTCGTGTGTATACATTTACTTTCAGCTTTCAATAGTCGGTTCAGATATAGTACTATTCTTCAAAATACTGTTCTATTGTCGAATTAATCGACTAACGTAACTTTCGTCTAAGATTCCTCCAGCAAGACAGCACTGCTGATTACTGCAAATCAAATGCATTGGTGCTTCATACGTTGTAAAGTTTAACGATGCATACCTGCGTCGGTTATATTGCGAGCAGAGGACTGAAATCCTAGCGATGGGAGCAGCACACCAGTCTGGTTTCGGGCTAATTCTGCCTCTCTTCAGTACTGGCCACCTCGTTTGCTAGAGATTGCAGTAGGTCGCTTCTGATCGCAATATATATAAATTCCAGCGACACATAGTCGCTGATTTTGCAACAAGCAAAACAGCTAGTTCTAAAATCTCTCTACGAGATGAAAGCATATATATATATATACATTCACACCTTGATGAGAGATACTTAGGACTTAATTAAAGGGATGTAAACACAGAAATAAGAGAAAATATTAAATTTCTTTGAGTCATTGCTATTCGTTATCTTAAAATATATTAATAAATTTCCATCTTCAAGAATATCCACACGTGATGATATTTTTAACAAAAAATATATTAACTGTAGTGTAAAATAGCAAGATCAATAGATACCTTTTTTTTAAGTTAAAAGAATAAAAAATTCATATATTTCTTATTATCAGTATTAAGTTATTTGGAAACACTTTGGTGTCTATGCCTTTCATTTCGCATACAAGACATTATAAGTAGATTTTAGGATGTTAATCTATTAATCTATTATCAGTGAAATCATTTCCGACTTCACTAGCTTCCTGTAATCGGTCTAAATTTATGTGATCTAAAACTTAATGGTGAAAGAACCATTGTATTCATATATATACCATTATACTATATGTGTGTGTGTGTGTTTGTGAGATGACAGCTGCCCCATCAACACACCCACCACACTCCATCACACAGTGCAACCATTCTGTTGATGAGCCCTTACATGACTCTTAAGACCAGATGCTGACTGACAGGGTAAAACACAAGTAACAGATATTATTTAAGTTTCTTCTACAACTTTGACCTTTGGAATCTGATTCTGAAGGAATGTTTTTGTGAACTAGCTTATATCTTTTTAAGTCCAGATATTGTTTTACAACTTTTTTTGACATATTACACATACATTCATGGTACTAATAAGAAGGTCCGCCCATTTGTTTAATAGATTTATTATTATTTCCAATCTTCCCGCGAATGGAATTAAATAGTCGTAGAACCTTTGCACTAAGAAAGCTATCTAGTTCACGCAACATGAGAATCAGATTGAAGTATAGTGAACTAAATGCTGAATTATATAATTTTTTTTCATCTGCCTACCGGGCATACTTCGTCCTGACACACTTGTGTGTGGGGTGTGTTCTGCGTGTAATTTATGTATTTGTATATGTATGCACGTGCATGTGACAGAAGACTCCATTCCCGAATAATATAAATATAATATTGATTTGAAAATTTGGCTCATGTCCAGCAAGCTCAGAGGAGTTGGTGTGTCAATTACGACCCCAGTGCTTAATTGAATATAATTCTATCGACTCCGAAATGATGAAAGGCAAAGACGAACTTGGCAGGATTTGAATTCAGGACACAAGGACAGACGAAATGCAGCCAACCATTTTACCCCATGCAACCACTTCTGCCAGCTCACTATCCCAATAAAAATATAATATTGAGAAACGAGGTATAGTGATACCTTATTATGACAAGAGTACATTAATTATAACTATTATTCTATCTCTCAGAATGTACGGCATCCATTTTAACCCAGTCACTAAAGAGAAAATTTATATTAAAATAGATAGAATAAAATGTCGAGAAACGTTGCCGAAAAAACTTCTTGGAAATAATCCATGCATATTTCTTTAACTAAAACACTTCTATTATGTTCATACGTATTTAAGTATGGAAAATTATTATAAATCGAAGGCTTTATCACGAATGTCTGATTTATAAAAAAATATTGTTCATCATAAATATGTAAACATTCTGCATTGAAAAACTTAATTTCTTTCATACTAAGTTGTTGTAGTCTTTATCTAGAGGCAATGATTGGAAAAATCTATGAAGCTTATACTGACTATAGTTAACAAGGATTTTGCAAAGAAAAAAAACTGCTGAGCGGAATATTCTTTTCCAAACGAAAATATCTTGATTAAAAATTCCATCTCATACAATGCGTATAAATCATAATAATCTTCATTTTAAAAATCCAGTGCAGTGTCTAGATTTAACCTCTTTCTTTTATACAAATATATGATGTGTTCATACTTCAACAACCGATTCCGTCGTTTGCGTTAATATCTGATTATGTTTAGGATAAGATCTTTGCAACTATAAATGATCACACAATATTTTTCTTGATTGAGATATTTATAAATGATTGATATTTGAAGGTTGCGAACTCATTAGATGAAAATAAAGATAAATGATATAGTGTTAGAGAGGGAGATGTATATTCAAACTGACTTGATAAAAAGGAATGTAAATGAGAGCAAACTGAAAGAACCGTATTATTTTAGGATACGATAAGTGGGACAAAATAGTGTATTCGCATAAAAGATATAAATTTCTACTGAAGAAAATATAAATAACCAGTGCATTGTATGAAAAAAAGGGTAACGTTATTGAATGAATTTCAAATAAATCAAAAATACATTCTTCTATGAAATTGGAAAAGCGAACTTGAAATTGGGGAGCAATTCAAGTTTTATCGAATATTAATCTATTACGAGGGAGAAGAATTTCAAGAGAATGAAATATCTTGAACTGTTAAAGAATTGCAATCTTTTATGTATAATGAGACGGTAATTTATCATTAACTTCCTTTAAATTAAAGCAAATAAAACAGAATTGAATATTGATGATCTAATAGTTCCCCAAACATAAAAGAACAAAAAATTTCAAAAATGTTTTTATCAATATTAGATCGAAGAGATATGGGTTATTTTTTAAAACTTTTACTTCTAATTGTCCTAAATGTCGATAATCTTGTCTCGGGTAGATATTTTCTTTACTTGAATAAGTTTATATGTTTAGAAATATGTAGCTTTACTCCATTATTGTCTACCGTTTTCGCCTGGAGAAACTAATAAATAGTAACCCATTAACAAACACCAAACACATAATATATCCATATGTGTACGTTGCTCTTCCCCCCTTCTTTCTTTTTTCTGTATGGTGTGTGTATGCATACATATATACATACATATCTACATAAATACATATGTGTGTTTGTGTGTGTGTATTATATTGGAAGTCACTATCAGCTATTTCCTTGTAAGTATAAATATGGACTCTGTGCTGTGTCAAATAATCATTTAATTTATCTTGACATCAGAACAAACAGTACACGTGTATGTGTGTGTATGTATGTGTGTGTGTGTGTGTGTGTGTGTGTGTTTGTGTGTGTGTGCGTGCGTGCGTGCGTGTGATACGTACATATAATTAGGACTCCATTTTCCTTGTTGCGATTTACAAGTATACATCTCGGCTATGTGAACAGTTGCTGTAGCAAAACCTGTTGCCTAACAAAAATTTCCAAGTGAAAACTTTGTCAGTTGAACAAAACGCCAAATTAGATAGGTGAACGCCGGCACACCTTCTATCCCGCCTTTCTCGGCACTAGTGCAATTTATGGCTTTTGATCACTGTGCTGTTTTTTTTTTCTCTTATTACAGGCGAACGTTAACGAGGCATAACAGAATGCATTCCTCTTCCATTTGTTTCGTAGGAAAATGACCTCCCGCTTTTGCGAATTCCAGATTAACGAACGATAATTAGGAAATTACAAATGAAGTACCATGCCGAGGACTCCATTTGCGTATATGTTTTACACACACACGCACACACACACACGCACGCATGTGTGGGCAAGTGTTTTGGTGTACCTATGTGTATTTGTGTATCTATGCATGTGTGCTGTACTTATGTATGTCCGCCTATCTATTGAGATACGTAGTACACTGAATAATTAAAATTATCTGAAGGAAAAATGACCACCACTGTTCATTTGATATATATCATGTTATAAATATATTCTCTGTCTCTTTTGGTTAAGTACGTTTTGTAAGTTTATTTCCTCTCGGGAATGTCTCAAAGATGATTTTCAGTCTCATTCAGAAAATAATAAGGAAAACAGCCAGCAGGAACAAAATGTTACAAGAATGTTATTCTGACTTTATGTACGGCAGTATACATACATTAAAGTACATAATATATACTGGAACTTGCTAGTTGTAGGAAAAGATAAAAACAATTAAACACATTATCTGAAGTTATCTTCATGAGAATATGACTTGAAATAATCGTATCTAAACTGCCTGACTGTCAATTTCAAATACACATCGTTCTTTAGAACTGTTCTTATATATAACTAATGTATATTGTTCACGTGGCACCTTTTGTAGAATGCACATGCTTTCTGACCTATTTTACTGGTTGCAGTTGTTATGCCAACTACTTAATGAATTTTGAGAATATACTGCACAATATAGCCATTTCATTTTAGGGCGCATAATTACTGAAACTATCCCTCATATCAAGGAAGTTTTACAACTTATATTTTCTAGCTACGAACGAACGTACGACGTTATTCACAGTCTATCATTGTTACCCATCAGTCTCTTTAATACGTGTACACACCACAATTGTATGCTAAGTGCTATGAATTTTCCTCAGTACTTTAATGTAGATAAATTGATAACACATTGTACAACATCAGATAGAACTGAGGGAATTACATACTTATTGCAATGTATTAATACCAATCTTATCTCAGGCACACATTCTAACAAAAATAGAAATATTAACACACATGGGTAGTTATTTAGTATGAAGAAATCGGCAATACCTACAGCTGCATTAAAATTCGAAAACGTACATAACACTCCTCACACGATACAAAATACTAATAGCATCCATGCAAACCTACAGAAGAAAGCTAGATTAAACAAAATAAACTTTTGTCACAGGAGACAGTGTTTTCGTATTTTAATGGGTAAAAAGAGAAGTAGTAAATTCACATCTTCGTGAGTGCATTAACTTCATAAGTGAAGAATATTCATGCAGGAATTGAAATTGTTTATGAATACGGCTGAGTAGCACTCACCATACGCACGGAATAATACATTGTCAGAAAATTGATTTTCTTTTTCTTAGTAGAAAGAAAAATCGTTCCTCATACATAGCTATCCTCAGCTTTTGGAGCAGTGAATGCACGAACACACATACACACACACAAACGCAAAATCTTGTAAAATATAGGTAAATGAAAAGTCGGTTGAAAAAGTTTGTTAGTGAAATTCTATTTTCATTTCAACAGGGAATTAAAAAGATGTTTTTCGGGTTTTATCTTAAACATACCATAAACACTGCACTATACGAAAAATAATACAAAAAAAAAAGAGATACTTAAGTTCGTTATCTAACAGTACAGACTCTTATAAACGAGAATACAAATATACAAACCGAACAATTTATATATTAACGGCAATGCTACGTTTCCCTTCCAACTTTTTTTTTTCTAACTACATATAAAGATTACTATTTGCTCGTTAATTTCAAGATAGAATTCTAAATAATAAATAGAAAACACTTCAAGGATTATTAGCAATTATATCTTAGTCCAATTCCTCAATGAAATGTTGTTTCATTTCTCCACAAACTAACGATGCCCCTAGGTTTCATCACACTTGGTTATAAACAAAAACACATACGTAAATGTAAATTAGACATTCATTAAAATTTTGAAAACTTGAATATAAAGAGAATATGACATGTACTTGCATTCAGAAATATGAAGATACATATTAAAGTACCTAGATATGTCCCTAAAGTGAGAGATCAAAACTCCACAGGATGAATAAACTGAATAACAGTCAAATATTAATGAGTAAAATATTAATGATAATTCAAATCATTGCATCCTTCCAATATGCAATTCATACTCTTTTTAATATTAGCAATCATCAACTTGGAAAATTGGCGGAAAATTTAGCAAGCCAAGCAAAATGCTTTCTGGCTAATTGTGTGTCTTTAAGTTCCGCTGAGGCCGACTTTGACTTTCATCCTTGCAAGCAATACGGTGATGCTTGCACAGCGTCAAAATTTGAAACTAATATTAATTATCATTGTTTATAAGTAGATAATGGCGGCGAGCTTAGAGAATCGCTCGATAGTCGGTAAAAAATGAGTTGCGACATTTTTTATGCTTGTTTGGGTACGGATTTTAAACTCTGCCCTTTTTCTTTCAATGCTCTACAAATACAGCACCAGTCGTGCAATACGTCGATGTAATGTCTGGCCCCCTTCTCTGAATTGTTGGCATTTTTCCTAAACTATATGTCATTAAATGCGGGATATCGGAAACAAAATGAGAAGCGAAAGGAAATATATAAATTAGTGAGAAGAAAATATTAGTTCTAATGAAGATAAATAGATATTGTCACAGTTCATAAATGATAAAAATGAAGAAATATGAGGCAACAAAAGTAAAAAAAAAAAAAAAAAAGACGTGTTATTTCGCACCGAATCTTAATAAACGAAGCTAATTCAGCAGAAAACCAAAAAAATATGAAAAGAAAAAAAAAATAGTATCTATATTAAAAATATTGAAAACGAAGTAATAAAGAATAATATATGTAAAATGAAAATATATACGACATCTCAATATTGCAACAACAAAGAAAATTGAAAAAAATCTCACAATGGATTATATGAAAAAGATATTGGGGAAAATGCAAGACATAGATATTATTTATCTTATTAAATTTCTCATAGCATACAAATAGAGAAATACCCACAGCGTATTGCAATTATCTGTTAACGTTTTCTAGTTTAATGTATTTTAATAGTTGTTTTATATTGATTGTTTTATACTTTTGCCCCTATAGCGACACTTCTTTACAAAGCTTGTGTTTCATTCATGCATATTTGTATGTATTATATTACATACTCGTATTATCAAAAAAAAAATTATCAAACTTGCACTTATATATATTCTGCACTTATTAACTGGCTTTCAAAAGCCAATAGAAAAGTGCACGAATCATTATTTCTGAATGGTAATGAGATTTTATAAGTACCACCTGTTTTACCTACGCATTGCGACATTACATTTAATTTCAAAGATATAAGATACTGCAATGAAAAATTACTAGTTTAGTTCCTTCTCCTATCATCTTCTTTTGGTATAAATATATGCAATTATATTTTGTGTTTATTATGAAACAAGAAAAACCGAAATTCCCAGACAAATGCATATATGTATATACGCTGATCTATTGCGAAATCTGCAGTTACTCTATCCAGGTTAACTATTCAAGTTTAAACCTGTTATTTTTGGGGCCCTGAGATAGGTAATACACTACCTAAAGATCAATCTTGAGAAATTAGTCTTATCGGAACCAGAAAGGTGAAATTTAATTCGAAGACTTCAGATCCAAACCATCAATAAAACTGTAAAATTATGTAAAACTTTCCAGAATTTTATCATTTAAATATATATGAGCATGTCTAGATATGCAACTATATGCATAAGAATACATATATAAAGCAAAACATAAATCTACATATAAACATACAAACAAACAAACAAAAATACACTGTTGATGTTGAAATTCCAATAACGGAGCCTTGGATCTAGATTAGAAGCCGACTCTTTCTCTACTGGCAAGAAATCTTGAAATAAAACTGAACAGTAACATACAAACATATATACATACATATATGTGTATGCGTGAGAGAGAGAGAGAGAGAGAGAGAGAGAGAGAGAGAGAGAGAGAGAGAGAGAGAGATGAAACAATGAAGCCATCAAAGAAATAGACAACGGAGGAGGGGCAATATTTTTGTTTTATTATATGACGAGTTTACAGCTTAAAAAAGAGAAAGGGTTTCGAACTCACATCTAAGATCAGAAAATACCTAAAGTTCCACAAGGCTCCGGCAGGGGATAGTGGCGAACCCTGCTGTACACTTTCACCCCAACTTCCTCTTACTCTTTCTTCCTGTTTATGTTGTGCCTGTATTTCAAAGAGCCAGCCTTGTCACACACTGTGTCACGCCGAATCTCCCCGAGAACTACGTTAAGGGTGCACATGTCTGTGGAGTGCTCAGCCACTTGCACGTTAATTTCACGGAGTGCCAACATGAAATCGATGAACGAGTTGGATATGCGTACGCTAAGCGTACGTACAGGTCTTAAGAATATTTTTGTTAGTAGTTTGTAATCAAGTAGGGAATTTCCATTATATTTGTGCAACATAATACCTTTATGTTGTCAATAATTCAGGTAATATGTTTGGCGATCAGTAGAGAATTTAAGGCCATACATTATACCTTCCCCCACCAATACTTATACTAATTAAATTTCACAGAGGTTGTGTGTGCTAATCACTTTATCGTGTTAGCTGCGTAGGAACAAAGTATTGAATCATAAAAGGAAAACAATGAAATGGCGTGCACATTTCGTTATTACTCGATTTATAAGCCTGTTGCAGCTAATAAAGTTCCTGAAGGTGACCAACGAACACACGATACATGGTATTTTAATATTCATTCAAACAAATTATCCAAAGATTATCAAACAACGTCAAGTGTTTTAATATAGTAATTCTTTATAGTTATATAGATTTGTGCATTGTAACATAGTCATCTTCTGTCCGATGCTAATGTCTTTGTAATTCAAAATTTGAGATAATAGCAGGCAATAAGCAAGTATGGTAATTTGAAGATATAAATTCAGAGGCAGTGTTTGCTGGTTGCATTATTTGTTCAAAAGAGTTTTTCTCATATTAAAGATACGTCTAATTCAACGCTTGAAATACTTCCAAATATATTTATCGGATGTACGTGTGTAGTGAGCGTTGAATATTTGATTTTTTTAACAATAATTATCTTTATATTTATACGTTAGAATATGGTTCAGTGATGAAATAAAATGATACAACAACACGTCTCCGTGACTTACAAAGATATTACTCATAGAGGTGAGCATATCTCTAATTCCAAATGAAGACAATTTAAAGCTTGGTAACTCTCCTGTGTCTCCTCGAGAAGAATTGCTTTTAACACTAATTTTTTTTTTTTTGGTTTCTATATGTTGATAATTTCATTTAAAATTAATCAAGTAACATTAGCAGACGGCATCCTGCACATTTCATTTATAAAACTTAGCAAACTACTTAAATTAAAAATTACCTGGTTCTATTAAAGCATTTTTTATCTCCTGCTTCATCAGCAATAACTAAACAGAATGAAACTTCTACTGCAATAGATGTAGTCTTTTGCAGATTGTAGGGACACACAAATATAATTGAATACGCACAACAAACCAGCAACACAATTGTGCTTACACATATCGTTTTGAACAAGAGAAAGCTCTTCTACTGTGTACTGATATTCAGATTGTCATGAGAAGAATGCTCATGGCAGAATATATGCCAACGAAGCTCTTCAGCTAACGATGAACTTGAGTAAGTTAATCATCGTTATTTCTAATAAATAGTACGTTTTGCTCTAATTTTGAGTGAACATTGCAAATATCTTGTTTTATTGATGTTTGTTTGATTTAGTTACTCTTTACTCCTTTACCCTTTCACTTGTTTCAGTCATTTGACTGCGGCCATGCTGGAGCAACGCCTTTTGTCGAGCAAATCGACCCCAGGACTTATTCTTTGGAAGCCTAGTACTTATTCTGTCGGTCTCTTTTGAAGAAACGCTAAGTTACGCAGACGTAAACACACCAGCATCGGTTGTCAAGCGACGTTGGGGAGACAAACACATACACACACACACACACCCACACACACACACACACGCACACACACGCACACACACGCATATATGTACATAAATATATATGTATATGCGACGGGCTTCTTTCAGCTTCCGTCTACCAAATCCACTCACAAGGCTTTGGTCGGCCGAGGCTATAGAAGAAGACACTTGCCCAACGTATCACGCAGTGGGACTGAACCCAGAACCATGAGGCCGGTAGGCAAGCTACTTATCACACAGCCACTCTTGTGAGGCAATTGAAAAGTTATTTGAGAAAAATATAATTTCGGCTACAACAGTAAGACAAGTTATTCGTTTGTGCATGAATGCTTGAATGATCCTAAAATCACTTCTGAGATTATTTACATTTCAGATAATTCATGCCGTATGAAATCTTAAAATGGCTTAAGTTTATACAAATGAATTTATATTAACTGAATATAGTTGAATCAGCTTTATCATAAAAGTATCATTCATGTATTATAATTCTTTAAAATAACAAAACGATGTAGTAATCATAATAATATCAAATCAAATTTGCATGAAATTTAGTGCGAATCCTGAAAAATGATGTAAATTAAAGCTTATTCATAATTCCTAATAACGTATTATTATGTCTTATTTACAGCAAACTACTTCAATTTAATCCTTTCGGGATATTCTAAATTTTATCTACAATTTTATATCGATAAATAATTGAACGTGAAATGAAGTTCATAAATCAAAATAATTTCCTTAATAAACTCCCCAACCTTACACCATTATTAGGAAAGAATCTTGGCGTTGTTGCCATTAAGATATCGAAGAGTTCAGGGATTGACATATATGCATTAATTTAAAATTACAAGTATCTGTGAACACTCTTCCCGTATCCTGTCTCTTCCCCATCTCTTTGATATATATATATATATATATATATATATATATATATATATATATATATATATATATATATATATATATATATATATATATATATATATATATATATATATATATATATATTATATATATATGAGATGGGAGATAATTTCGAAGAGATAATGTGAAAGAAAAGGCATGCAAATTGAAAGTGCATTCACAATCTGTTGTAAATTGGCGGTAATTTCACAGTTGCGCATATAGAAAAGTTGATCACCTGAAATTATCAGCGTTAACGATTTAGTTAGAAACAGAAATACATCAAGCCAAAAATATTAAGACAATCCCCCCGAAACTAAGAAAGCGTGCATTAGGAAGAAGTTTAAAAGAATAGTGCATTTCAAAATGGTATTTTCGATTGATTTACCCACGGTGAACGAGACAAGAAAGAAAAAGAAAATGTTAATTGATAATGAACAGAAAGGTATTTAACAGAAATTTGGGTGGATGAAGAGATGAAAATGTAAATAATATGGGCTTGACTTAAAAATGCATTTGATACTAAGTGACTGAATGTTTGAGTATTAAAATGAATCATAATCAACTGGTATTTGTAATGTTCTGCACGGAGAAACATGACATTATCTACTTTGAAATCAAAAAGAAGCAAATCCGACTCTAAAATAAATGTTAATTGAAAGCTGTAAAGTGTCACATTATCTATTACTCTTTAGAATCAGGTAAAAAAAAATATATACCTCATTATATTCTGATACTGGAATGTGCTCTTTTTAAAAAAGACAAAATCACTGAATTTGTTGCACACATATATTGAAAGCAATAAAAAAGCAACTGGCTCTTGAGTGCTAAAAGGAATGCTAATTGGTGCAGTTTGATTAGTTTTCCAACAAGAATTGAAGTCACCAAGACCCTGGTGACTTAGATCCTTCTGCATGGGTGTGAGAGCTGGATTCTCACATCAGATATGGAGCTACGAATACAGGCATTTAACCACAAGTCTTTCAGAAAGCTACTACACATCCTTTATACAGAAAAGGAACAGCTTTGGCAGACAGCAAGTCAACAAGTCCGCTGGTAAACAGGAACAACGCCTTGTACAAGTAAAAAGACAAAAGCTTGCTTGGAACGGTCAAGTATCTCGTCACAACTCGCCACCCAAAACCATTCTTAAGGGCACATATTAAGGAGGGCAGAAGAAAGTTCTTATATATAACTAATGTATATTGTTCACGTGGCACCTTTTGTAGAATGCACATGCTTTCTGACCTATTTTACTGGTTGCAGTTGTTATGCCAACTACTTAATGAATTTTGAGAATATACTGCACAATATAGCCATTTCATTTTAGGGCGCATAATTACTGAAACTATCCCTCATATCAAGGAAGTTTTACAACTTATATTTTCTAGCTACGAACGAACGTACGACGTTATTCACAGTCTATCATTGTTACCCATCAGTCTCTTTAATACGTGTACACACCACAATTGTATGCTAAGTGCTATGAATTTTCCTCAGTACTTTAATGTAGATAAATTGATAACACATTGTACAACATCAGATAGAACTGAGGGAATTACATACTTATTGCAATGTATTAATACCAATCTTATCTCAGGCACACATTCTAACAAAAATAGAAATATTAACACACATGGGTAGTTATTTAGTATGAAGAAATCGGCAATACCTACAGCTGCATTAAAATTCGAAAACGTACATAACACTCCTCACACGATACAAAATACTAATAGCATCCATGCAAACCTACAGAAGAAAGCTAGATTAAACAAAATAAACTTTTGTCACAGGAGACAGTGTTTTCGTATTTTAATGGGTAAAAAGAGAAGTAGTAAATTCACATCTTCGTGAGTGCATTAACTTCATAAGTGAAGAATATTCATGCAGGAATTGAAATTGTTTATGAATACGGCTGAGTAGCACTCACCATACGCACGGAATAATACATTGTCAGAAAATTGATTTTCTTTTTCTTAGTAGAAAGAAAAATCGTTCCTCATACATAGCTATCCTCAGCTTTTGGAGCAGTGAATGCACGAACACACATACACACACACAAACGCAAAATCTTGTAAAATATAGGTAAATGAAAAGTCGGTTGAAAAAGTTTGTTAGTGAAATTCTATTTTCATTTCAACAGGGAATTAAAAAGATGTTTTTCGGGTTTTATCTTAAACATACCATAAACACTGCACTATACGAAAAATAATACAAAAAAAAAAGAGATACTTAAGTTCGTTATCTAACAGTACAGACTCTTATAAACGAGAATACAAATATACAAACCGAACAATTTATATATTAACGGCAATGCTACGTTTCCCTTCCAACTTTTTTTTTTCTAACTACATATAAAGATTACTATTTGCTCGTTAATTTCAAGATAGAATTCTAAATAATAAATAGAAAACACTTCAAGGATTATTAGCAATTATATCTTAGTCCAATTCCTCAATGAAATGTTGTTTCATTTCTCCACAAACTAACGATGCCCCTAGGTTTCATCACACTTGGTTATAAACAAAAACACATACGTAAATGTAAATTAGACATTCATTAAAATTTTGAAAACTTGAATATAAAGAGAATATGACATGTACTTGCATTCAGAAATATGAAGATACATATTAAAGTACCTAGATATGTCCCTAAAGTGAGAGATCAAAACTCCACAGGATGAATAAACTGAATAACAGTCAAATATTAATGAGTAAAATATTAATGATAATTCAAATCATTGCATCCTTCCAATATGCAATTCATACTCTTTTTAATATTAGCAATCATCAACTTGGAAAATTGGCGGAAAATTTAGCAAGCCAAGCAAAATGCTTTCTGGCTAATTGTGTGTCTTTAAGTTCCGCTGAGGCCGACTTTGACTTTCATCCTTGCAAGCAATACGGTGATGCTTGCACAGCGTCAAAATTTGAAACTAATATTAATTATCATTGTTTATAAGTAGATAATGGCGGCGAGCTTAGAGAATCGCTCGATAGTCGGTAAAAAATGAGTTGCGACATTTTTTATGCTTGTTTGGGTACGGATTTTAAACTCTGCCCTTTTTCTTTCAATGCTCTACAAATACAGCACCAGTCGTGCAATACGTCGATGTAATGTCTGGCCCCCTTCTCTGAATTGTTGGCATTTTTCCTAAACTATATGTCATTAAATGCGGGATATCGGAAACAAAATGAGAAGCGAAAGGAAATATATAAATTAGTGAGAAGAAAATATTAGTTCTAATGAAGATAAATAGATATTGTCACAGTTCATAAATGATAAAAATGAAGAAATATGAGGCAACAAAAGTAAAAAAAAAAAAAAAAAAGACGTGTTATTTCGCACCGAATCTTAATAAACGAAGCTAATTCAGCAGAAAACCAAAAAAATATGAAAAGAAAAAAAAAATAGTATCTATATTAAAAATATTGAAAACGAAGTAATAAAGAATAATATATGTAAAATGAAAATATATACGACATCTCAATATTGCAACAACAAAGAAAATTGAAAAAAATCTCACAATGGATTATATGAAAAAGATATTGGGGAAAATGCAAGACATAGATATTATTTATCTTATTAAATTTCTCATAGCATACAAATAGAGAAATACCCACAGCGTATTGCAATTATCTGTTAACGTTTTCTAGTTTAATGTATTTTAATAGTTGTTTTATATTGATTGTTTTATACTTTTGCCCCTATAGCGACACTTCTTTACAAAGCTTGTGTTTCATTCATGCATATTTGTATGTATTATATTACATACTCGTATTATCAAAAAAAAAATTATCAAACTTGCACTTATATATATTCTGCACTTATTAACTGGCTTTCAAAAGCCAATAGAAAAGTGCACGAATCATTATTTCTGAATGGTAATGAGATTTTATAAGTACCACCTGTTTTACCTACGCATTGCGACATTACATTTAATTTCAAAGATATAAGATACTGCAATGAAAAATTACTAGTTTAGTTCCTTCTCCTATCATCTTCTTTTGGTATAAATATATGCAATTATATTTTGTGTTTATTATGAAACAAGAAAAACCGAAATTCCCAGACAAATGCATATATGTATATACGCTGATCTATTGCGAAATCTGCAGTTACTCTATCCAGGTTAACTATTCAAGTTTAAACCTGTTATTTTTGGGGCCCTGAGATAGGTAATACACTACCTAAAGATCAATCTTGAGAAATTAGTCTTATCGGAACCAGAAAGGTGAAATTTAATTCGAAGACTTCAGATCCAAACCATCAATAAAACTGTAAAATTATGTAAAACTTTCCAGAATTTTATCATTTAAATATATATGAGCATGTCTAGATATGCAACTATATGCATAAGAATACATATATAAAGCAAAACATAAATCTACATATAAACATACAAACAAACAAACAAAAATACACTGTTGATGTTGAAATTCCAATAACGGAGCCTTGGATCTAGATTAGAAGCCGACTCTTTCTCTACTGGCAAGAAATCTTGAAATAAAACTGAACAGTAACATACAAACATATATACATACATATATGTGTATGCGTGAGAGAGAGAGAGAGAGAGAGAGAGAGAGAGAGAGAGAGAGAGAGAGAGAGAGAGATGAAACAATGAAGCCATCAAAGAAATAGACAACGGAGGAGGGGCAATATTTTTGTTTTATTATATGACGAGTTTACAGCTTAAAAAAGAGAAAGGGTTTCGAACTCACATCTAAGATCAGAAAATACCTAAAGTTCCACAAGGCTCCGGCAGGGGATAGTGGCGAACCCTGCTGTACACTTTCACCCCAACTTCCTCTTACTCTTTCTTCCTGTTTATGTTGTGCCTGTATTTCAAAGAGCCAGCCTTGTCACACACTGTGTCACGCCGAATCTCCCCGAGAACTACGTTAAGGGTGCACATGTCTGTGGAGTGCTCAGCCACTTGCACGTTAATTTCACGGAGTGCCAACATGAAATCGATGAACGAGTTGGATATGCGTACGCTAAGCGTACGTACAGGTCTTAAGAATATTTTTGTTAGTAGTTTGTAATCAAGTAGGGAATTTCCATTATATTTGTGCAACATAATACCTTTATGTTGTCAATAATTCAGGTAATATGTTTGGCGATCAGTAGAGAATTTAAGGCCATACATTATACCTTCCCCCACCAATACTTATACTAATTAAATTTCACAGAGGTTGTGTGTGCTAATCACTTTATCGTGTTAGCTGCGTAGGAACAAAGTATTGAATCATAAAAGGAAAACAATGAAATGGCGTGCACATTTCGTTATTACTCGATTTATAAGCCTGTTGCAGCTAATAAAGTTCCTGAAGGTGACCAACGAACACACGATACATGGTATTTTAATATTCATTCAAACAAATTATCCAAAGATTATCAAACAACGTCAAGTGTTTTAATATAGTAATTCTTTATAGTTATATAGATTTGTGCATTGTAACATAGTCATCTTCTGTCCGATGCTAATGTCTTTGTAATTCAAAATTTGAGATAATAGCAGGCAATAAGCAAGTATGGTAATTTGAAGATATAAATTCAGAGGCAGTGTTTGCTGGTTGCATTATTTGTTCAAAAGAGTTTTTCTCATATTAAAGATACGTCTAATTCAACGCTTGAAATACTTCCAAATATATTTATCGGATGTACGTGTGTAGTGAGCGTTGAATATTTGATTTTTTTAACAATAATTATCTTTATATTTATACGTTAGAATATGGTTCAGTGATGAAATAAAATGATACAACAACACGTCTCCGTGACTTACAAAGATATTACTCATAGAGGTGAGCATATCTCTAATTCCAAATGAAGACAATTTAAAGCTTGGTAACTCTCCTGTGTCTCCTCGAGAAGAATTGCTTTTAACACTAATTTTTTTTTTTTTGGTTTCTATATGTTGATAATTTCATTTAAAATTAATCAAGTAACATTAGCAGACGGCATCCTGCACATTTCATTTATAAAACTTAGCAAACTACTTAAATTAAAAATTACCTGGTTCTATTAAAGCATTTTTTATCTCCTGCTTCATCAGCAATAACTAAACAGAATGAAACTTCTACTGCAATAGATGTAGTCTTTTGCAGATTGTAGGGACACACAAATATAATTGAATACGCACAACAAACCAGCAACACAATTGTGCTTACACATATCGTTTTGAACAAGAGAAAGCTCTTCTACTGTGTACTGATATTCAGATTGTCATGAGAAGAATGCTCATGGCAGAATATATGCCAACGAAGCTCTTCAGCTAACGATGAACTTGAGTAAGTTAATCATCGTTATTTCTAATAAATAGTACGTTTTGCTCTAATTTTGAGTGAACATTGCAAATATCTTGTTTTATTGATGTTTGTTTGATTTAGTTACTCTTTACTCCTTTACCCTTTCACTTGTTTCAGTCATTTGACTGCGGCCATGCTGGAGCAACGCCTTTTGTCGAGCAAATCGACCCCAGGACTTATTCTTTGGAAGCCTAGTACTTATTCTGTCGGTCTCTTTTGAAGAAACGCTAAGTTACGCAGACGTAAACACACCAGCATCGGTTGTCAAGCGACGTTGGGGAGACAAACACATACACACACACACACACCCACACACACACACACACGCACACACACGCACACACACGCATATATGTACATAAATATATATGTATATGCGACGGGCTTCTTTCAGCTTCCGTCTACCAAATCCACTCACAAGGCTTTGGTCGGCCGAGGCTATAGAAGAAGACACTTGCCCAACGTATCACGCAGTGGGACTGAACCCAGAACCATGAGGCCGGTAGGCAAGCTACTTATCACACAGCCACTCTTGTGAGGCAATTGAAAAGTTATTTGAGAAAAATATAATTTCGGCTACAACAGTAAGACAAGTTATTCGTTTGTGCATGAATGCTTGAATGATCCTAAAATCACTTCTGAGATTATTTACATTTCAGATAATTCATGCCGTATGAAATCTTAAAATGGCTTAAGTTTATACAAATGAATTTATATTAACTGAATATAGTTGAATCAGCTTTATCATAAAAGTATCATTCATGTATTATAATTCTTTAAAATAACAAAACGATGTAGTAATCATAATAATATCAAATCAAATTTGCATGAAATTTAGTGCGAATCCTGAAAAATGATGTAAATTAAAGCTTATTCATAATTCCTAATAACGTATTATTATGTCTTATTTACAGCAAACTACTTCAATTTAATCCTTTCGGGATATTCTAAATTTTATCTACAATTTTATATCGATAAATAATTGAACGTGAAATGAAGTTCATAAATCAAAATAATTTCCTTAATAAACTCCCCAACCTTACACCATTATTAGGAAAGAATCTTGGCGTTGTTGCCATTAAGATATCGAAGAGTTCAGGGATTGACATATATGCATTAATTTAAAATTACAAGTATCTGTGAACACTCTTCCCGTATCCTGTCTCTTCCCCATCTCTTTGATATATATATATATATATATATATATATATATATATATATATATATATATATATATATATATATATATATATATATATATATATATATATATATATATATATATATATATTATATATATATGAGATGGGAGATAATTTCGAAGAGATAATGTGAAAGAAAAGGCATGCAAATTGAAAGTGCATTCACAATCTGTTGTAAATTGGCGGTAATTTCACAGTTGCGCATATAGAAAAGTTGATCACCTGAAATTATCAGCGTTAACGATTTAGTTAGAAACAGAAATACATCAAGCCAAAAATATTAAGACAATCCCCCCGAAACTAAGAAAGCGTGCATTAGGAAGAAGTTTAAAAGAATAGTGCATTTCAAAATGGTATTTTCGATTGATTTACCCACGGTGAACGAGACAAGAAAGAAAAAGAAAATGTTAATTGATAATGAACAGAAAGGTATTTAACAGAAATTTGGGTGGATGAAGAGATGAAAATGTAAATAATATGGGCTTGACTTAAAAATGCATTTGATACTAAGTGACTGAATGTTTGAGTATTAAAATGAATCATAATCAACTGGTATTTGTAATGTTCTGCACGGAGAAACATGACATTATCTACTTTGAAATCAAAAAGAAGCAAATCCGACTCTAAAATAAATGTTAATTGAAAGCTGTAAAGTGTCACATTATCTATTACTCTTTAGAATCAGGTAAAAAAAAATATATACCTCATTATATTCTGATACTGGAATGTGCTCTTTTTAAAAAAGACAAAATCACTGAATTTGTTGCACACATATATTGAAAGCAATAAAAAAGCAACTGGCTCTTGAGTGCTAAAAGGAATGCTAATTGGTGCAGTTTGATTAGTTTTCCAACAAGAATTGAAGTCACCAAGACCCTGGTGACTTAGATCCTTCTGCATGGGTGTGAGAGCTGGATTCTCACATCAGATATGGAGCTACGAATACAGGCATTTAACCACAAGTCTTTCAGAAAGCTACTACACATCCTTTATACAGAAAAGGAACAGCTTTGGCAGACAGCAAGTCAACAAGTCCGCTGGTAAACAGGAACAACGCCTTGTACAAGTAAAAAGACAAAAGCTTGCTTGGAACGGTCAAGTATCTCGTCACAACTCGCCACCCAAAACCATTCTTAAGGGCACATATTAAGGAGGGCAGAAGAAAGGCAGAACAAATCCTGTACTCTGCAAGTTTAATGAAGAACTTTGCGATGTGAATTCGTAGTTTTGGTTTCTAACCCACTGTGAAGCACGTTTGGAAAGTAAATTTTACTACATCCTCATGTTCATCAAAGCCTTATGTAAGGAATTTGACATGAGGAAAATATGTTGGGACAGCTCGTAGGAATGAGCTTTGCTGCTATTGGAGTTAGATACGTTCTATTTACTAATTTAGATCTTGTATCTGGCAAAGAGTACCGTTCAGGAAAGTCCACTACTTTGAGAACATTCGGGTGTAGTCTCTGAACAATCTCATCAGTCACTGAAACAATCATGTATATTACCATCTCTCCTCTCAATGAAAAATAAAATTACGTTGTACGATGTAATTGATTCACTCTCCTAGGCGCTCGCTCACACTCTTATATGTATAAATGAGAGGAGAGAGAGAAAGCGAGAGCAGGAGAGTGAGACAGAAGGAGAAAGAAAAAGAATGAAAAAGAAAGCAAAGTTTCATGCATATGTTTCTCTATTGATCGAATACATTACTAACACAGATACACTCTACTTCTCTCTTTCTCAATGTTTCGCTTTTACAAAATGCATTGAAAGATAGTTGATTTGAGAGCTAGAGATGCATTTATACTAATAGAGTAGCATTAATATGCGAAACAGTAATTACAATTAAAAGTCAGTATATATGTGCTGAACATGACCAAAGGCCGATGATTATATGTTGTTCTATTCACTAGAATTCACCTGATGTTTCATGCTCTAGGGTATATTAGGATTCGGACAGAAATTGGATCGTTTCAGGCAAGAGAAACAAAAATAAATCAAGCCAGGATATTGTACTCTTGGGAAATAGTTGGAAGGCAACAGACAAACAACTTGTATCCATAAGGGAGATTTCATTGAAGACATTCGCTTTAGCTGTCATTTATTTGATAAATGTCTTCTAGGCTATATTTTTCCTATTCCTAAGATATATTTGGAATGCACTGCAGCTTTATGTTGCAGTAATTTATAATATAAGAATAAATAAATAAAATAATAATGTTACTCCTGACACAATGTTATTTACAATAACAAGAACAAAGTAAAATTGTAATGATTATAAATAATATTATTAGTGTTGTTATTAGTATTAATGATCACATTATGATTGATGTTGGCGTTTCTTGTCTTGTTTGTTCCATATTTGCAGTTGTACTTATTAATCTTTTCTCGTTGTAGTTCTTGTTCAACCAACTTGTGTATTTGTTCTTAATTTAAAACAAAAAATTCAGCGCATAAGAGAAACGGAAAATTTTATACTAAATGTATCATTAATCACACGAGCCATCGCTGGAAAAGTTACAAATGACATGTTTTAACATATTTCAACATACAAAAAGAGAACTGCCAAATCCCAAATGTAAAGCGATTGACGCAACGTTGATGATAAGATCACAATTGCTCTATAAGGAGTCTTATTTACTGTGAAGCTAGTGTGTATGAATATCTGTCTATGTTCTGAAGAAGAAAATTTACTTGCCATCTTAGGACTATCTTTTGATATGTTGGAAAGAATGAGTGAGTGAGAGGAGGATCTCTTGACGAATGTACGATTTTCCCACGCTAGCGTTTAGTTTAACTCACGACACACAAACTTATGTCAAGGATATTGTTGCACATCTTTTTGCCAACATAAAACCACTTCCCTTGATCCTTATTTTCAAGTTGTCATAATCTCCGTAAGAATAGGAGCTGACGTAATCGCTGTCAGTTTTAATATTCTGGTTACAAATTGTCTTTGAGGGCCAAGGGCTTTCCAATTACACACACATACTCGTTAACCATTTAAAGTAAGTGTGCGCGCCCACACACACGCATACGGTTTTATGATTGCTTTATGTCGAATTATAAAAATAATCTAGACTATTTAACTGAAGAAATAGTTAACAATTTTCTCTATTGTACATATTCATTATACCTTTACAAGTGAAATGTGACTGTATAATACAATCACCACTATTCCTGTAAAAGTAATATATGTGTGTGTTGTTGTTGTTGTTGTTGTTGTTGTTGTTGGAATAATCAAAACGTCCAAAAAGATGCTCCTTTTGATTTATGTCAGAAGATAAAGAAATTCATCAAAGCTATCTATATAGATAGCTGTTAAAAATATACGAATAAATCAAACTACACATCCAAAGATGTAAGAAGTATATATTAGAATGAAAAGAAAACTCTTGATAATTTCATTTAATACTCTTTTAATATATTACTACGACATATTTTGTCGACTTTGCGAGATCAATGCAGTTCCGGACAAGACATATTGGAAACAGAGCAGCAAGTACATCCGTGTCTCAGAGCACCGAATATGTTGCGCTGTAATACATAGCAATTATAGTTTTCATGATACTGTATATTAATGAGATCGGTTTCTATGGTGATACTTCTGGATATCAATTCAATGCTGCCATACATATGATGGCTTTTATATAATAATATAAAGTCAAATTAAAGATTCACACATCATCGTGAGGAAAGATAATATAGTTTAGATTAAGAAAACAAGATATGAATAATGCATATAAACTTAATTCTAGAAATTTTCTGTATGAAGAGACAAGGAAATAGGACGAAATTAAAATATCTCTTCGAAAATGTAAGTAACACGTGGAAAGACATATTACAAACTGAGTCAAAAACGGACAGTCTAAGAGGTTATGTAACCTGCTAGAAATAGTAGCCTAATCACCATTAAATCCCAGTTTACCATCGAAAAATTGAAGGAAAATATAAAAAAAATGTACTGCTAGATAACCCTAGAATGATAATTAGTCTATCCTGGAATAATTTTAATTATAAATCTTAATGTAAAACATTGATTGGAGATTGTACTATGAGATAGCCCATGATGAAAATTACATGATCTCATTATGATCGTTTAAAGCAGAGATTCTCAGCCATTTCTCATCTGTGGCCTCCTTTGATAAATATTTTATTTTGGTGAACTCCCACAGCCACTCTGTATTAACAGCTAGTTTTGCAGAAACTTTTCAAAATTCATGTTTTTAACATATTATCTTGTGTAAATTAAGCTCTGTAAACTGTTACAGAAAGAAACGTAGCTGGTTCTTGCAATATATATCATTACATACACCTAAAGCAAAATATTTTAGGGGTATTAAATATACCATTGTGGATCCACAATTTACTATTTTGTGGCGTGGACCCTTAAAATTCTTATATGGACCCTGGTTGAGAACCTTTGATTTAAAGCAACATTGACCATAGTGTTTACAATTGCATTTGCATTGTAAATAATGTTTGATCTATAAATAGTTTTATTGTAATTTAAACACATGATTGTATAGAATAACGGTTCATTACTCTTTCATTCGATTACATTTGTAGTTATTCTCAAAAAACGTGAGTAATCACAGTAACAATAAAAATAAAGAAAGTCTAGTTAATCATATATATTAGCAAAAGATTACTTCACCATACTTCATCACATTCAGCAATTCTCTCTCGTGGTCAAAATAATAAAGACTATCTGTCATCGATATCCAATTGTTTTTAAATATCTAATCCTAAATTTTTTAATGGATTCTTTACGGGTGGTTGGGGAAAATGTGATTTCGAAATGTTTGTTTATCTATTGAAGGTATCACCTCCCTCCCAAAATAAAAAAAAGTCTTCTTACAGTCACAAGGTTTAAAGAAATAACATTTCAAATAGAAAATTTTTGATTCTTATCTGTCTTAAAATTTGTATAAAAGATGGCTATGTGGTAAGAAGTTTGCTTCCTAACAACACGGTTCTGGGTTCAGTCCCACTGCATGACAACTCAGGCATGTGCCTTCTACTATAGCGCCGTGGCCACTAAAGCCTTGTGAATGAATTTGGCAGAGAGACACTGAATGAAGCCTATCGTATATATACACACCACTTGGCAGCGGTTTTTGGTCTCCATCGTCCCTGAACATTAGCGTTTCGCCAATATACTGAGATCTATTCGTTCATCTATGACCCTTGAAGGCAGTACCTCAGCATAGACCCAATCCAATGACTGAAACAAGAGATACGCCGAAAGATGAGTGGTATATTTCTACAGTTACAATTTGTCAAATAAATAATACACTTTGTTAACTCCACCTCAAAAATTATTGAAGTGAACCATAACAGTTCTTACATGATGCATCGATATTATCATATTATTAATAATTCAATCTACATTTGACACAGGGCCAACAATTTGTGGTGAGGTTGGAAGGCAATTGCATCGACCCTAATGTTCAACTAGTACTTGTTTCATCGACTCCTGAAACTAAGAAATGAAAAGTGCACATCGGTTGCATTTTGATAATTCTGCTAAATCCAGTGTTCAATATAATTATTCATAATAATGTTCTAAATATAAATAGTATCGCTAGATTATAATGGGAACAAGTTATGATAATGATAATAACACTCGTATAGAAATAGAATCTAAATCAACATGTTATGTTTAAATTAATATAGATTTGGACCACTACTTCTAAAAGGAGCTAACCTTTATATATAACATCTTAAATACATATACATATATGTGTATGCGTGTGTGTGTGTGTGTGTGTGTGTGTATACGTGATGTTTTCTTTGTTGGTTACTTATAACATAAACTCTAGTTTAATAGATTAACAATGAAATAATTCATGCGAGAGACGCGTCTCTTTCTTTTCTCTCTTTCTTATTCGTATCTATTCTATACACATTCTATAAATAATTCTTATTTTGTTCTTTATATATAAAAATCTATACTTCTTGCCTAATATAGTAAATTAGGTAAATATATTAGATAAAGTGCTTCATATTATTTCTCGGTGCAATGTTTTTTTCTGATTTTGTTTTTGTATTTCCGCCATTAATGTTCTTTTTCGTATACGATTTATATATATAAATATTGAGTAATATTTTTGTACGATCACTTTGAAC
>NC_142928.1:14936859-14944359 GCF_046866305.1 Octopus bimaculoides
TAAAACCCTAGGTATTATATTAGAATAGTAGAATTTAAAGATATTAATTTCATTATGTTGTTACACCAGTTCGAGTTGTTACCATTCAACACGATTAAGATTTTCAGTCCCTATCGAAAACCGCTCACGTAGAATCATGAGTAACAATGGTACACGTATATTTCAGTACATCTTTAAATAATATACATAAGAGAGATAGGAAGGCGAGAGCAAGAAAGAGAAAGAAAAATTGATGTTGATAGTGCGAATAAGCTATGAGCTATTTTAAATTTTACTGTAGCTGGTTACTGACAATACTGTAGATAACATCAGATCAATTCATCTACGTAGCATTGTTTGATTTCATTAGTTTTAAGTGTAGCAAGAACTACATTGAAGCTGGAATTCCTCATTACAATTTCACATGTTTCTTGAAATTTATAAACAACATCTATATTTGATTCAATGGTAAATGTAAGGTTTTTCAAAGAAAATTTATTTTAAAGCAAAAGTGAGGTATATTACAAATTGATTTTGAAGCATTGGAGATTAAACGTTTCCACAGTGATCAGACTTCTTGTCGCAGTATCATTTCTTTGTTAAGGTCATCATATTCGATGTAGAATAATGCTAGAAATGTAGAACAGAAAAGAACAAAAACCGATATCTTCGGGGCTGCAACATTGGATAGAAAGTGTTCCCTTTATCGCCTGAAATTAACACCTTACTTTCACTGTAAAATCAATTACAATCTCCGTCGGTAATCTCTATGAGTCCCGGCGATCAGCGTGCGGCCAGGCTGGGACATCACTTTTACGGGATTTAATTGATAATATCAATGAATTTTGTGATATTCACTTCATATCTCTCTTCAAATAGAAAATCAAAGAGGAAATTGGCTTGACAGGAACCAACTCGGTCGAATATGAATGCCGTAGGGTATTGTTGTTCCAAGGAACCAGATTATATGTGCGTATGTTTGTAAGACGCTCACGTACATATTCATGCATTCATGTGCGTGTGTGTATGTGTTTGTGTGTGTTTGTGAGTGCGCGTGTCCGTATATATATAAGGACAGGGTGTTGGATTAATCATCGTAAGTCGTAGATTTGTTTCCTCTTCCCGGCAGCAAGTTCTCTCCTTGATCGGGGGAATTTATTGCAACTCTGTGGAGCCACCTCAGCTGTAAAATATACCAGCCAACTGGTGGCGTAGCTTTGTAGTTCTCTCACTACAGATGTTAAATATTTGATGTCCCACTTTGGCTGTGATGAGTAAGTTGTGAGATGAGGGCTACATCTATACGTGACTACAGAGACACCAAAAATAACTTTTGGAACCGTGGCACACGCTACCATGTCACATACCTGTGAGTAATGGTTAAAGGGATTGTCATTAATACGTTTGTTTCGTAATCACGTGAGATTGGGAAGGCGGTGATCTGGCAGAAACGTTAGCACTCCGGGCGAAATTCTTAGCGGTACTTCGTCTGCCGTTATGTTCTGAGTTCAAATTCCGCCAGGGTCGACTTTGCCTTTCATCTTTTTGGGGTCGATAAATAAAGTGCCAGTTGTGCACTGGGGTCGATGTAATCGACTTAATCCGTTTGTCTGTCCTTGTTTGTCCCCTCTATGTTTAGCTCCTTGTGGACAATAAAGAAATAAGAAACTTTAGCACGCCGGGCGAAATACTTAACGGTATTTCGTCTGTCTTTATGTTCTGAGTTCAAATTCCGCCTTTCATCCTTTCGAGGTCGATAAATTAAGTACCAGTTGCCTAATGAAGTCGATCCAATCAACTGGCCCCCTCCCCACAAATTTTGGGCTTTGTGCATAGAATAGAAAAGAATGACGTGAGATTGGGTTCAAAAGAGATTATTTTCCGATATGAATAAGCGCAAACTATGTAATATCATCTCATTGTGTTACGCTAACTCCTGCTGAAAATTACTTTACAGATGTATATAATATAATGCGCAGCTGCCATTTGCACTTCTCTTCACTCTTGTACTCAGTAACTTACGAGCTAATTCCATAAACTTCGAAGTCCTGTTCATCGAGAAACTGAAATTTCATGAACGAAAACTTCGGTCGAAATCTAATATTTATGTAATTAACATTCAGAATTAAATTAATCCAATGTGGAACTTCGCTGGTAACGAGTAAATAAATCAAATGAGGTTCGAATAAAATATGAATGCAATACAAATAAAATTTGCATCAACTCAGGCTCTTTGTCAGAAAAGAGTTGAGGAAAGATATTAGATCTGCCATCAAACACCCTGTGACAGTAGTTCTCAACGGAGGCCTATATGGTTAAGATTTGCTTACCAATCATTAAACCCACCCCATAATATCTCTGACCACATCCACTTCAACTCCACCCACAATTTCCCCCATTCTACTCTCTGCTCCCTTTTACTTATTCCCTCATCGCCGTTTTAGTGCTGCCCGTTATCACTCTCTCTCCCCAGAACGAATTATGTTGGCATCTACACTATATTCCTAACGTTTTTCTTCCGCTCATTTTCTCGAATCCCATTACCTATGGCAGCTCACAATTTATAACTTTCACCCTTACCCCTATTTCAAATCTCTCCTCGTATCACCCTACTCTATTGCAACCATTTAAACATACAACATTTCTAATCTTATATTTCTTCTCTTTTAATATCTTTCTCTGGTACCTCGTCACCACCATATCTATCAGCTGCTTCATCTAATATAATCTATCGATATATAATGCAATGTAGCCGTGGTCTTCTCTACAACAAAAAATTGTTCCTGTCCATTATATTCAACTTTAAATTCTAACCTCCTCATATAAAATACCTTCCTCTTTATTATACTCTATGTAAGACCTTTATTTCCGAGAGTTATCATGCGAATTCACGTGTGTCGATGATAGGAAATAGAGCTCAGTACACTCTCTAATGTGGGTGGCGTCAACAACGACCTCTGTCTGTAGAAACCATGTCAAAACTGAAACGGAGTCAAATCGTCTGTTACATGTCTACGGAAAACGGACCTGGGCTGGATGTATATATATATATATATATATATATATATATATATATATATATATATATATATATATATATATATATATATGTGTGTGTGTGTGTGTGTGTGTGTGTGTGTTTAGGTGCGAGAGGTTATGTAAATGATGTATCCGGGTGGAGTAAGTGTGTGTGTGTGTGTGTGTGAATGAGAGACTTAATCTAATGATTCGGTAAATATGTTTTATTTATAATGAAGCCCTTCATGGTACCAATATTTCTAGTCTAGAGACATTATTTAGAGACTAACCCACAATGAAATTCCCTAAACTGAAAAGGTTGGCACCAACGTAAAACCTTAGGTGTAACACTGTATACATAAGTGTGTGTACGCTTGTTTAAGGACTTGGGGAACTGCAGGTTTACGAAGTCCTAACGGCATTCTTGTTCAAATATCTTTGCAGTAGTACTTATTTGGCCAGAGCAAACTGATTAGAATACATGTGTGTGCGTGTGTGTGAGAGAGAGAAATAGATCGTTCAATCGTTTATTTTCTATCACATCATATTCAGTAATGGGAATATATTGGTAACCAGAAATTTCAAATCAATAATAACAATAGAAGCATTTTGTCTGTGGAATAATTTGAATTTAAAACAAATCGCCCGTTGACATGAATGCAATCATTGTTTGAAGATAACACCAAATATGTACAGTGTGCTGCCTGTCGACCAATGTAATTTATTCTGGTTATGTGCAATGTGTATTTCTATACTAATATTTCAACTGCATATCTCTGAAGCATATAGTATTGATTTATTTTGCTTGGGCACAATGCATTCTGTAGAGATTGGATGACGTAGTGCTATGACCTTAGTTCATTGTATTAAATATACTTGCTTTCGGTACCCTAGGAGAATGAAAGACAAACACTCTTTTGTCTTCATCCGATCACAGATCAAAGAGGTACCAAAATGAGCAGTATAAATCACGGAAACTGGCTCTCGAGTCTCAGCCATTCCCCATTTTATTAAAGTCTTTTACAAAATCGTTCACACTATATTCTAGTTGATACAGTGCACGAAACAGATGAACAAAAGTCATAAAAGCACCACCCCCGCCACACACACACATACTTGGTTTCAATTTTTTGTTTGAACACTAATTTCTATAAATTATTTACAAATGATAACATTTTTTGTTCAATCGACTATAATATATGCTACTATACTATACATGCTTTTTTTTCTTTTCTTCCTATAAAGGAAAAATCTCTCTTTGTTGAGTACTGACGTCTTTGTATGGCATACGAAACAATGCACCACTTCGAATATTTCTTTGGTTTATAGGTTACGGATTAGTGAAATGGTTAAATTATTAGCGCGTCCGATGTTCTTGGGGTATTTGCTCTGGGTCTCGGCGTTTGGAATATAAATCCTAATGGTGCCATTTACTTCATCATTTTGGAGTTGAAAAAACTATCATCATTTCAGAGCGATGCCTAGGTGAAACTGTTCGACTGTAGGATGGAAACACTTCAAACTATATTGATGCTTAGCTCCACCGGCTACTAATTTCCCGCTCTACATCTATAACATAGAGAAGAGAGAACCCATAGGTGAACCACGACAAATGGTTTATTAAATACAAGAATCTAAGACATAGCATTAACATTACTCGACGTAAACTACTTTGAAATATCAGAGTCTTACTAAAATTTATTTCAACCTTTAAAAAGTTCACTCCACATTGCGCTGTTATCGACTTTACCTATCATCACAAACTTATCGATAAATTAATTCACATACCTGCCCATTATTCATCTCTATAACAAGTTTTTGGCCCTGCACTTGTGAGTGATAAATCAATAGAAAATCTATTAACATTAATCACGATTTTAAGTCTTGATGAGCTAAGGTGTAGATACGGAAATTTTCATATTATAATTATGTTGGACTTCTTATATCTCGTTCAAAGAAGCAGTATTAGTTTTCAATAAATAATTTTAGTTTTGTTTTTATTGTTGCTTCTCTGACTTCTCACTGTTTATACCATTAGTCCATATGATATAGAACATGCATTCTCAAAGACATGCGATTTAAATTATGGTTAAACACATAATTACAGTGATCCAATTTGAAGGAATTCTTCACATTTTTACGTTAATTCCAATAAATTCCTTTGGTGTTGCATAATAAACTTACATTAGGAAGCCAATAATATCGAATGTCATTACATGTCTAGAAATACAAATATATTTCTTACTGACTGTGAATTTGTGAATGTCTGCTTGTTTTATATATTTTTCGTTTTCCTACATCAATCAATATTATAGTAGATTGTTGATATAGATTACTAACTAGATATTCAACAAGCACGGAGAGTTTAACATCAGCTTATATACAGGTGTGAGGCCAATGATTGTACGTACATAGCCATTTAAAAATGTCACTCAGTTTTTCGTATGCAGATGGTAGAATAATCAATCGAGAGAATCCTTACCAAATTATGGAATCACTGTCTTAATTGGATGAGGTTTTCACGATGTGAAATCAGAATGGATTAAATCAAATATTTAACGTTTCATATTAGCAATATTGGAAACATCTCCCGAAACATGATTTTCCTGTAGCCATCAACTCTCACTTGACCGAAAAGAATGATAACCGCGTCGGTTTCTCTGGTCTTAGATGGCTTGTTGACGGCCGATGGTGTGGATCTTTTCCACAGAGTATCCGAAATATAAAATGAAATTATGGCATTTACTTAACTAGTCGCATTACATTGCCGCTCCGATATTTCCTGGAATTAAATTCTTAATCGATCCCTGTTTATGTCATGGGTAGGTATAGATAAGTACGAATAAGAAAAAAACCTTGCTCTAGAAGGAGGGATATCTTGTGTAGATAACTTATTTCTCCGTGGGAGAAATGAATAACGAAAGTTATGTAAATAAACGGTACTGCTATTGTTTCAAGCTGTGAATTATACATATTCTCATGTGTTACACTACATAAGTATTATACTTCATATTTATAAGGGTTCAGAGATCATAGTAATAAGAGTTATGTGATCTAACCATATTTACCAATATGACTAGGAACACGTTGCTTCTTCACCTCTATGGTGGTGGGGCGACTTTCAAAGAAAAGAAACCGAATCTATTTCACTAATAATCTTATCAACACAAAAGAAATATTGTTACACAAATACAGTCCAGAATCCATCCGGTAAGTTTAAAATTTGTCACTAAGTCGAACCATCAGATATTGCCGAGTGTTTGAATAAAAACGGCATTCAAAAATATTAGATAGAAGCTGGAAAAGTTTACGTCAGATATTCGAACACTTATAAACTCAAACGTTCTAATAGTCCAGTTCATTTGTTCGTCGAACTGGGGATCTTTGAATTAAAAAAAATCGTGTGAAAATGGTTTTATTTTTGGATGATATAATATTGAGATTTCCGGAAACGACACTTTAATGGTGATGTTTTGGGAAAGGTTGTTTGATTGTGTTACTTCTCAAAACTACATAACCGCACATATTAACACGCCCGCATAGAAAACGTATATGTTATCTACGGAAACTGTTCTATATCCTTTAGAACCAATATGCATACAGGCTTAAAAGAAAACAAATCCAAATCGGTGTCAACTTCTTGGAACATTTCTTGGGCGCGCGGGCGTGCAAACTGGAAGAAAATTACTCGATACATGCTGTATTGGTTATCATTTAGTTGAAACTGTGGGCTTATTCTCAGTCGACACTTATTTTATTATTGTGTAATGATAGAAAATATTCGTTCACACCACTCCCACCTACCCATGAGCGCGCACACACACGTATATATATATGTATATATATTTGGAAGACACAAAGTGGAATTAAAGGGATTCTTTAAAACTATTACAATAGTATTGTCGTATTCTCGCACCAGTGGTTCATAGATGAGGTGTTGTGCAGCCAATTATCTTAAAACACAGGTGAAGACTTCACTACCTCAGGTAACTGTTTAAACAAGTTCCTCGTTATATGCTCTCGAAATGTCGCTCTGTTTGATAATGTAAATCTAGATTGATGTGGCCTTCTTGCAGTTCACATACAGAACTAATCATAGATTCAGAGAATGATGATGTACACTTTCAATAAAAACAATAAAGAAGTGTTCAGATAAAAAATACAAAGGTAAAACGTTGTTGTTGGCCCTCCGTCGCTTACGATTACAAGAATTCCAGTTGATCCGATCAACGGAACAGCCTGCTTGTAAAATTAACGTATAAGTGGCTGAGCACTCCACAGACAGGTGTACCCATAACGTAGCTCTCGGGGATATTGAACGTGACACAGTGTGTGACAAGGTTGGCCCTTTGAATAACAGGCACACAAGAAACAGGAAGTACGAGTGAGGGAAATTTGTGATGAAAGAGTACAGCAGGGTTTGCCACCATCCCCTCCCGGAGACTCGTAGAGCTTTAGGTGTTTTCGCTCAATAAACACTGACAACGCCCGCTCTGGAAATAA
>NC_142928.1:14949359-15009359 GCF_046866305.1 Octopus bimaculoides
AATTGATTGCGTTCTTCTAATTCCTTCTGCAGCCTATATGTCAATGATTCATGCATTCCCAACAGCATTATCGGATGTAATATGTCTCTCTATATATATATTTAGAGCGCTACTATCGACCTAGTTATTCATTTACTGTATATTTTGTTCTATATTTCTAACATGCTCTAAACGAATATCGTTTTTTGAAAGTCGAATGAATGACAGCTACCTAATTTTCATATAAATTACGTCTTTTACTGCCAGTTATTTGTTTGGGAATGTATTCCTTCTTTTTAAATAATGTATTCCTGTTTATTCTCCAGAACATGAATACTATTCTGGAAAGCAAGCTTCACCGCATATATCATGGTTACATAATTCATTTGGTTTTTTCCTTCTCTAATTTTCGCGAATATCAAAACAAAATAATATCCATCTATACGTTACATTAAGGAGAAATCCCAATCTTCTATAGGTTCCTGCATTATAGGTGATTCAGTAGATGTGATGACAAGTATTTAACGTAATTCTATGTTCTACGATATTATATTAACTCAGATTATTGGGCTCACTAATCTTAAAGAAAAGTTTTATGCATGAAATGGAAACCAAAAAAAAAACAAAAAAAATTGTTTGGTGCTTCTTATTTCACAGATTATTTAAATTATATAAGAACTCGCATAGGATCTACTTAAACCAAATTGGGGACACAAACTAACATTGTAAACCTTGATTTAAGACATCTAGTAAATATCCCGAGGTTTAACAGTAAAATTTTTATTGAAGTGTATCACTTTTAAGACTCGATGCGCAGATTCTATTAGCCATTACAATATACTAGCCATTTTGTGTGACAAATCAGGCCACCATGCTGCGAGGAAAGTGAGATTCCTAAATTAATTAAACATAATTTGATTAATTGTCTTTAAGAATGAATTATATCAGTTTAATTGATCCTATTGGACATATTTATGTGTTTATTGATTATATGAAGTGAAACCAACGAATAAAACACAAACATGTTCTCCAAAGAATAAAAATAGCAAATTTGTATCAAAAGTCAGAGATTACTCTAATACCTAACATAAATAATAGTGGTTTTTGAAGTAGAGGGCAAGAGAGACTGTACATGTGCGTTTGAGTATATTCGAGTATATTATACATCCATGATGAACTCGCATTGGGTACATGTTATTTACATTAACTTCTGATTGATGCATACATGGACATAATTTCTCAGCAAAGGAGATATTAACAAATCATTAAATCCTTAATAGTTATACAACTGCCGTATCTATCAGCCCGTAGCATCTGTATGTCAATACAGATTGGCAAATATTACATCTTCCTACGCTGTAACGTCATGTAGAGTTTGTTTTTTATGACCTACTGTAAGCCGGCCAGTATTCATGATCTGTTTATTCACGTTAACTTCAGATTAATGCACACTCGGACATTATATTTCCTTATCATCCTACATTCTAGTAATTACATAATTGTACTTTGGTCTACCTTATTTGTTTAATGATACCCTATGAAAAAACAATATCCATCTATTTATACTAACAATAGCGATAAACCTGCCCAGCAATCATCCAATTTAACACAGCTGCCTATATTGCAGGCCATTCAATAGATTTAGTACCGTAATTTTCTTTACGAATAAATCTTGTATTTGCTTAATTAATTCCGTTTGATATGTGTATGTGCGCACATTTATTGATTATATGCATTGCTTTAACTTCATCTCTTGATAATTGTGTCGCTTTCAACGGATTCATTTATGTTGCAAGCATTCGGAGTCGTTATCCCGGTTCCTTCATACATTTATCCCATTCGAACTTAGAGAGGCAAATAAGTCGTCTGAAAGAAACCCTTGGATGTTGTCTGTCGAAGGTACTTGGATGTGGTTGTTATGCAAACGATGGCATGACTGAGAAAAGGCAATGTCCGGCAAGTGAAAAGACATAAACACAAGTGGTTGGTGTAGTCTTTCTTCTCTTCAGTAGCAATCCATATTGTAGTGCTTCCATCAGTAACAATCCGTAGTTATATTAAGTTAAAGTCGGTTTATTGCATGCTGTTTGTAACTTCTCTGAGATAATGTGACGTATTCTTTCAGAAAATATAACTTCACAGGGGACGACGTATATCCATATCATATGAATTGTGGATGTTGATTTCAGCATACCTTGCTGTGAGATATTGGTCCTGTACAGGATATTGCATTAAGGAACGGTTTGGTTAGCCAGGTAAAAAAATAGCTTTACTTTTATAGAGTCGGTACAAATATTACACGTCTAAAAGTAGGTATTTATTGCTGTTCCTCATATTTCCCTTATGTCCCATCAGTACGTGAGTTTTTATTGATGATGTGGATTTAAAATGAGGTTACACGAAATATCCAATTATTGCACCCTTTGTTTTTGTTTTGAACTGAGCTTCAATCTTAGCAACGTTATCAACTGCCTTCTTAAGTTTTTCATTCACTCGTGTTTCGTATCACATCAAGGCTTTCGGTTGATTACTCTTGTGTGCATTGATTATAGTTCACTATGCTTGTGAGTATTGATTTTGGTTGATTGTGCAGTACGTGCTTCATGTCTTGTATTACAGACTGGAGTCAAAATCTGTTCCGTCCCTCTCATACTACAGAACCTTTATACTGTGACTGAGGGTTAAGACGTTTTAATGTTTCCAGTAGTAATCTTGCTATGGAAATGAGTTTCGATATTGTCCGGTTCTGAAAATCTAATCTTCATTTCCTATTTCTTTGAGCATTGCTTTCATGCACACATATTTTTCATCTAATTTTATGTATTTAGAAAAGGCTGCATCGCCTAGCTCTTGTATAGTCTATTTACTGTTATTATTTCATTCTTGCATTTTCTTTGTACAATTGATATTAATGGAGTTGCTAAATTTCGTAACAGTATACGGTAGACACTCAACTTAGGGGAGGGGAACTTGCAGTTCACAAGGCATCTTATCTTCTCCTAGTCGAACTAACATTATTATTACTGCTATATTTTATGGCAGTACATAGGCACTTGAGATAATTCTTATAATTCTACTTTATAAAAGGGTAGACGTAAAGACCCCATTCGGTCACGGATCACCATGAGATTGCACGTAGTTATTTCCACTCCAAAGCAGTCCAGGCAAGGTTGTTTCGGGGAAGAGCAGCAGTCACCCAAGCATACCACCCTCCCCTCTCCATGCCACCACTGTTTTCTGAGGGGAAGGCAAAGGACGATACAGCTTTGCACCTGTGACTTCGTATCTCTTTTCCACAGTTTAGCAACTGAAGGAATGTGAAATAAAGTGACCTGCTCAAGAACATAACACACAAACCTATCCGTGAATCGACACCGAAATTCTTGTTCAAATGACATTAACGTCCTTTCTACATTGTTTTGGCAGTGCTCAGCAGACTATTACTGGGCAATAATGAAGCTTATGATGTTAGGTCATACACGAAGAAACGTGTTTGATGAACCTAGCTATCCCTCTTATGCATGTAGTATACAGCATTTTCTTCGTTGCACAAACCAAATGCAATGAACATCACTAATAATGAAGAGTGGACATATTCCTGCCTTGGGATATTTAATTTCAGCGAGATTGGTGTTTAGTTTCTATTTTGAAGGAAGGGGAATCAAACAAAGATTATTTGTCTAGTATTCATTGTCTACTTTTCATTAATTTACTGATTCATGTTCTCCTCAAATACATGTTTGGCTTACCAGACAAAGTGTCCTTGCTTTCTTTTTATTTGGTGTTATGTTTTATTATGATCTTTGATTTCAAGACAATGCACAGCTCTATGCGATGTCTAATAGATTAACATTACGCTGTACATGATCATTACGTATTAGTACCACTTTCTGTTTTGTTACATATTTGTAATGATCCCAATGTTGTCGGTTATGTATTTGTATGTTTTTTCTCTGAAGTTAAACAAGGTCCCAAATTTTATGATATTTGTTTTTCAGTTCACTACACACTGGTTATCGTTATATCTAGGTTTTGCACCTTTGGATTTCATTTCTTCGACAAATGTTTTATCTGGTCTGTTAGGATCAATACTTTAATTAGGAAGCAGTTCCGTTCCTGGTGGTCAGAGACAAACATGTACGACCAGTTACCGCTGATATTCTGTCGGCGTTGATTGTTTTTATTAGTGTATGGCTACTCTAATATTTTGAAACATGTGCTTGTGTGTATTTACATCTCCTCTTCTCAGTTGATTGTTAATATCTTTTATTTATGAAAGTCTCAATTCTCCTATGTCTGTAAATGAATTTTCAGTTAAAACCGAATAACAACTAAGAATGTGGAAAACTGATTCTCCAAACGTCGACGTTACGTATTGTGTAGTTATGTTAAGCTTCATAAAAGGATTCTGTAAAGCCTTTGCGGAAAGGTTTTATCCTGTCTCAGTCAAGATTACTCCTGTCTTGGTTGTGGGGAGTATACTTGAATGCAACGATTTCATCCTCCATTTCCTGGTTTCTCAATTATTTATCATGCATGTGATTTTTGACAATGGTTTCAGCTTAACATTATATATTCTTGTTTTGAGCTTACTTTTTACATCTTCCAAAATTCCTCTCGTTTCGCTTTTCAAATGTGTGATATAAAAGCAACTGCTTTGCAATTGTTGTTATGTTGGGTTTGTTTTATTTTTTGTATTTCTTCTATTCTTTTATAAGACATCTGTATAGTGCGACAGTAGCTATTCAATAAGCTTTCTAATTACATAAGTCCTCTCCCTTCTCGTATTCTTGCGATATATATTTATAATTGTGAAACATGGGGCAGTTTATTCTAAATGCTGCCATTATTATTTTGTTTTCCTCTGTAGACTTACCAGCACATTTAGTGTTCATTTTGGTATACCATAATTATGAGACTTCATATTTATTTATATGCATTTTCTTTTTTCACATTTTATGCTCACGTTTCATGAAATACATTTAGAGTATTGCTTGTTGAATTTCTATTTCATTTGAGTTCTGCCTTGCTCATCAGATCTCAGATACATCAAGAACTTCTTAAAACCTAAGATATATTTTCTCGTGTTATCCATCTCCCATTAAAATAGTCTCGCCACTTGTTTCGAATGCCAATCTTAATAATTCCTCTATGAAATCGTGTTTTTACAGCAACGTATCAAGTTACTTAACAAAATTATTCAGTTGAAGGTACAACCAGCACTTAGATTTAAGTTCGCTTCAACATCAATATTCGATGCCGTGAGTGGAGCTCCGGCACGAAGTGTTTGCCATAGCTTCTGCTCGCATTCAGCTGATTTAGGTTAAACAATCACAGAAATTCAATAAACCTGTTCAGTTGATGAATCAAAAGCGATCGAGATCCATATGATTTTTTTTTTTTGTATCACAGTCCAATCTAGTTTACCTTGTGCTTGAAAGTGTTTATGCATAACGAAAAGAAAATGTATTGAATATCATTTCGTAATAGTTTTTTTTTTTTTTTACATTTTGGTGCCTTGTTACAATATGCAGAACAGCTTGTCTTATATTCATAGCGTATTTAAATTATCTGCGTATTGTTTACTCTTTCCATGCTTAGAAATATTTTCAAGATTTCTTAGAAAAAGTATCTTTTTAACAGATGTTTATTTTTTAGGATATCATTGTAATTGAAGCTTCTTAATCGGCAGAAAAGTAAATTTATTTATAAGGTCTCTTTCTAATTTTGGAATTCTTTCTCTCACTGAATTAAAGTTACTTTGTACTCGTTTCCATAAGTATCTCATTAAACATCTAGGCTATCAGATTAATGTCACTGTTGAATATTGTTTTTCGTTTTAGTTAAGCCAAATCTTGTTATGTTATAGCCTACCACGATTGCTGAACAACTGTAATTGGTTGTGAAATTCCCTTCTGCATGTGGTAATTTATTCGCAGTCCATAACCCTGCCGCATATTCTTTTATTCGATGTATTTCTATGTTGCTTTTTATCTAGTTTTTGATCAGATCGTTTGAGGTTGGTTTTGTGTTTTCAATGAATTATTGTTGATTTTTGTATCGGTAGATTTTCAGAAATCTAGCGATATCTCTTGTTTCAAGGATTACGCTTGAGAAATAGTTTCTCTTATTTTCTAACGATATTTCTACGCTGTTATTTTCATGTCGTTAACTTGTATATTGATATTTCTGATTGAGTATATCTGAGGGATTACCTCCTGCCCTCTGTAGATATTTTTTTTAAGCTGGTGACATTGATGTTTCTGACTTCTTTCATTGATTCTGATTAGCTAGGGCTGTGCAACTTTGGATACAATTTTATCTTTCTGTTTTACATTTGCAATGAATGCCCACTTGCCTGTAAGAATGCCTACAAGTTTTAATTATTCAGTAAGTAAAAGTTTAGATTACCGTTTTCGACATTTCCAACTTTAAAATCTTTCTATTTTTACATTTCCTTCACATTCCCTCATTTACATTTTTGTTTGATAAATTTTCAACAAGTGTTCTAAGAGTTTTGTTTGTTCATTCTATCTTGTTGTACGTTTACCTTCATGATTTACATTCACATTGATTATATTTTCTTCGTTTGTTTTATGTTCATTACGTGTGTATTTATAGTTTTGTATATACTTTGAAATTCAAATCCCCAAAGCAACTAATCCGTGAGCTCTTGGAAGTTAATAAATTATGACCTTAACACTGGCGTGGCTGTGTGCTAAGACGCTTGCTTCCCGTCCACATGGTTTCGGGTTCAGTCCCACTATGTGACACCTTAGGCTGTGTCTTCCACTATAGCCTTGGGTAATAATGCCTTTAGCAAGACTACTACTTTTGTTTATATAACTGTTACAATAATCGATTTTATTTTATTCCCCAGGGGTATAAAGTGTAAAGCTGACTTCAGAGGTATCTGAATTCATTCGCTATTGAAATATTGTCTGGAATTGTGGGGAGAGGCCAGTAAATTTAGAAGTGCAGTTTTACTTGATTAAATTGAACTCAGTGCTTGTCTGGGGTCTGCTTTATTTTGTCGACCTTCAAGGGATGAATGACATAGCTGAGCTCAACTCGGCGAAAAAGTAAGACAGAAAGCAAAACACCGCAAGACCTTTTGTCCGCTGATTTAGATATTCTAATAACAACTTAACAATGATAATATTAATGTATAGTGTCTCTAATAATCCGTCCTACTAAAAGCACAAGGCTTGAAATTTGGGAGGGGAGGGGACACGACGTTTACATCGACCCTAATGTTTCACTGGCACTTAATTTATCGACCCCGAATGGATGAATGGCAAAGTCGATCTCGGCGAAATGTGAACTCAGAAAGTAATGATGGACGAAAGGCCGTGAAACATTTTACCCGGTGTGCTAATGATTCTGTCAGCTTGCATGATTAATATAGTATCATTAATAATAATACGTCAAAATGATATATAGTATTTATCTACTAGCTTGTATTTCTTCCGGCTCTTTGCCTTCTGGTTTCAAATTCCACCAAGTTTGTTTATACCTATCATCCTTTCGGAATCGGTGAAATAAGTACCAGATAAGCACTGGAAACGATGTAATCAACATGCCCACTTCCTCAAACTTTCAAGCCTTGTTCCTATAATCGAGAATTTTGACTATTTTCATTTATAGAAGTTGCAGCCATGTCTCAACCAGAGACATAAAAGTGCAACAAAATGTTGTATCTTAAGATTCTAAAAGATGTATTGTTATGAAAATGAAAACGAAGAAAATAAACTGGTGTCTGTTAAAAAGTAGTCTCGTAATAAAATTTGACTACATTGAACGTGTAAGATTACATCTTCATGGAGAACGTTAAGCGTATAATATACGAGATATCCATAAATATGACTTATTGCAATTTATTTTAAAGGCGGGCTTCAAGGAATTTGCTCAATACATGTGTTTACTCCTTATATCATTCCATGCTTTCAAATGCGATGTTCTGATTTCTGTCTCTAAGCCCGTACATTAGGTCAATTTCTAAAGCGTTTTCTGAGACGTCAGCAAGGCTGCAGCATCTGTCAAATGACATTTTTTCAACATTACTTCTTATAATGATAACTCCAGCATTCTAGGCAACTTTGTGATGGAGGGTATAAGTGCGGAATATTGATCAGCGTATGTATGTCTTTGCAAATATTTTGTTTGCTGCATCCAGATATTATGTGGTCAATTGTCTCTGGATGTTCCATGAACACGCAGCACGATGGAATGCTTTCAAGTTTCAGAATATTAATCGGGTAATTCCTAGTGGAAAGGCATTGATCATAAGCAGCAAATATATGTCCCTCACTTTTTGCCTTGAGACGAAAGTTTGTCAGCTTCTGCTGGGTAAGTGTTTTATCTACATCTGTGTCCTTGTCTCCGGGCTGGTATTTTGCTATTCTGATGCGTTTGTTCCCATTTCTCCTTAGTGAGTGTTCGAGGTTAGATTGACCGTGTCTTTATTAGCCTTGTAAGTTACAAGACTATTTAGAACGTTTGAACAAAAACAGTGCACTGTTTATTTCTGTGTACAATATTTAGATATCAATGAGATTACCATTCATCGATCGGAGTTCACTTAAAAGAACTACCACAGAGACAGGGGTGTTAATATAATCGACAATGCCTTTACCCACAATTTCAAATATAGTTTCAATATAAGATATCATCAACGTGGTCTTGATTTTATATTCAGCTATTTTTCGCGTGTTTTCATTTCGCCGCCTAATATATCTAAATATTTCTGAGAAGTATATATTTTCTTTTGGGAATGTGTAAGTACATTTGTAGATTATATTCCTTTTTGCGTTGTTACGGGGTGGTTTTGTTATTTCTGATTATATTTTAAAGTGTTACAAGTTATCTAGAACATACGTAATATAAACTGTGTTAATTCATGGAGTCGTATTTCTATTTCGGATGTTCTGTGTGATTAGTGTTATGTGTTTTAGCCTTGCGCTTTAATTGAAGAGTATATTCACTAGGTTAGATTGCTCACAATATTTGTGTAGAAAGTGAATCTCGTAATTTCTTTGATTTTTACAGTGTTGGATATCGATTATATAAAAGTATATGTTATATTATTTCACCGTGTGTTGTTTAGAATACGTTATACTGTGGTATAGAATTTGATGGAGAATGCTCTGCGTCATTCTCTTTTAATTGATGTAACTTTTTCGTATTAGAATTACGATTTTTTTATTCTTTTCAGAGTATCTATTATTTGAGAGGTTTAACGTAATGAAAAAATGTCTTGCCTCAGATATGTTCTGTGATTCGGCTGGCTAACTTTTGGAATCTCAATGTTTCTTCATAGTTTAAATCGTACCTAATATTTCAGTATTGTCAGTGTATATCTTATTGCAGCATATCTCTTATTTCAAATTACAAGATCCTGGTAACATCTCAGTTTCTTTGTCATTTCGGGAGCAGTGTTACGAAAGAAAATGTTTGATTACGGTATTTGTTTTTTCATTTTCAATCTGTATTCATTACATCTCTCCGGTTTGTCTTCAACATATTGTCAAAGTATTACAGGTACATCGCAAATGTTTGCCTAATCTGATATGGAGCAGGGGGCCTCGTAACAGAAACATTTTGACCAACTTTCTTTCGTATATTTCACACCCCGCATTAATTTATTTTGTATATTTCACTCACTGCATTAATCCTATTACACAACATTTGTGCACTCTCAGTTAAACTACATTGCTTCCAAATTTCAGGTTCTGAATTATATCATGAAAATCTAATTCTGATGCAAGAAACACGCTTAATTATAATATTGCTTTTGCCATATAGTTCCTCTCCTTTAGAGCAAAAGATATATAGTTTTTGCTTATAAGTAATATTGACAATAAACAGTAGCAGTAAAATGGGAATAATGCAGAACTGTTCGATTTATAATATATCTAATTTTGTATTGCTGGTCTTATGATATCCATAGATATTTGCAACAAACTCGGTTAGTTACTATCAGGTACAATACGAACAATAAACGTCAGTATCACTTCCATGGACACAGCGATAATTTTATGACATGTATATCAATAAAACACACACACACACACACACACACACACACACACACACACACACACACATACATACATATATATATATATATATATATATATATATATATATATATATATATATATATATATATATATATATATATATATATATATATATATATATATGTGATAAGATGAACTGAAATCTATAACCATGTAGCTATAGATTCCCTGAAACTCTGTAAAGGTTAATGAAGCTGATGAGAAAATGAGGTGAGACGAATATATAAAGTGTTATGACTAGCCTTCATAATATAGTTTGTTAAATATTACACTGTATATAGACGGGCTGTATAATCAATACTGTATCTGCCGGGTGATAAAAACTTATTTATAATTTATCAGCCGAATCAAGTTTTGTGATAATACTAAAGAATCATCGTTAAATGTTAATATTAATCTCAGTTCTGTATTGCATAGGCAAATAAACGTGTTTGATGTTAATACTGATGGAAATCAACTTCTACATCTGATTTGGCCTTGCTTGCACCACGGATGCCTAATCAATTTCATGTCTAGACGAAAGTGAGAATAAATATATATGTAAATACACGCATAGATAAGGACACACATGCATATATAGCATGGGTTTCGTGCGTATATGTACATGCTTGCTAAACTACTACTTTTCATCTTATATACTTAAGCTTAAGTATTGATATAATCAGCTACAATTGTATCTTTCGTTTTATTAGCTTAATGCAGAAGAAAGCATGTTTCAAAGCAGTAGGGAATTTCAGTTAAGTGCTTGAAAATCTGTAGACTGTGATAGTCCATGCCTCAGTGGGTTCAATTCAATAATGTTGATCTTTGGCCCTCATATACATATATGTATGTATGTATCTACCACACGTACAGCATTAAACCTATCGCATATATAAATACATGTATCTATTTATATAGTTATAGTCTCGTTTCAAACTTTGGCGCAAGGCCAGCAATTTCGGGGAGGTGTGTAAGTCGATTTCCTAGAATCTTTTACACAACTGGTGCATATTCCGTCGACTCCCATAGGATGAGAGGGAAAGTGGACGTCAGCAGAATTAGAACTCAGGGCATTAAGACGGACGAAAGACAGCTAAGCATTTTGCCCGGTGTCATAAACTTTCTGCCAACCTTTTTATATACAAATATATTGAGATTTATTTACGTTCGTTTCTACATGCACAAAGAGACACACACTCGTGTACATATATATATATATATATATATATATATATATATATATATATATATATATATATATATATATATATATATATATATATATATATATAAATATAAGGGAACACTTTTACGTTAGAAAGAATATCAATTATAGCCTCGGTTTCTTTCTTGGGTGCAAGCTTATCACATATCTGTGTTTGAGAACACATGTATGCTTGCTAGAAATATTTTTTTGTAGCTCATTTGTTCATACATAACAAACGTTCGAATTCCCAATTACTAATTTCCTTGTCATATTAATATGGCAGTGTCGATGAAGTAAGCTACTATGCATTTTCCTGTCGTCCATAACTTCCCGTAAATCTCATGAGTGATGGTCAATTGCATTGTTATGGTCATTTTATAAAAAGAATAAAGGATGCTGAAAGAAATGGTCTTCAATACGCAATGGAACTATTAGCATTGGAATCGGTAGCAAAACAATTTACCCGAATTAAGTAAGAGACTTCTAGATAAACAATACATAGTCGGGTGAATGGCCGGGCCTACTAGTCTAGACAAGCTCCCAGGCCTTGGTATTGTTACTGCTGCTTTGACAAGTAGAAGTCCGTTTCTTTAGCAACATTCTATCAAAATTTGTAACCAGCGAACTCACTAGGAAAATAGCCTCTACGAAGTCTAAGTAATAGCAGCGAGTGTCCCTCAAAAGTTATCCTTGCATTATAGATTTGTTTGATATTGGGTAAAGTGAGGTTACACAAGCAGCACAATACTCTAACCACTGTAAAATTGCTGTAATGTTTGCTCACGATTCTGATCATATTATCCCTGGAACTTTATTCATTATGGAAGTTATTGCAACACAACCATACTTGCAATTCCCTTATCACTTCTGTATACGTTGAAGATAAATGAATAGAAAGATACCAATAACACTGAATTAATAGAAGTTCAAATTATACTGTTTACTTTGTCATTTTTTTTATGTTCGTTCAACTAAATGGAATATGGATTGCTATACATTAATAGAATCTTAGCAGACTAGCTTGATTAAGTTCACGTTGGTTAACTGTTGATGTAGATGGAGTTTTCTACCATCAAAGTTAATGCATTAACTAACAACACCGTTATGTTACAGAGGCATTATTTGTTAGTGCCAAAGAATTCCACTTGATTGAATCAACATTTATAGAATTGATTGGACATGAAAGACACAATCTCACCTTCAGGCTCCATATCGCCACAAAATTAGCACAGATTACAAGCTAGTAATATAGCCTGGTCTTTAAGGATGGGGTAGCGAGAAGGAGAAGTAATAGAGAAAATAAGATCTAAAATAAAATGCCCAATAAGTTTAAATTGGCAAGATGTAACACACTATCAGTGTATTGGTAGTATATGATCTATGGACATCAATAAATGATCTGATGAAATGTATGGCATCGATATTCCTAATGTACTGCCGGCTTGTTATTATCTATTATACCAGAGAAACCATCCTGTCTATAATTATCATATAACTTAATGTTGCCTTGATTTTAAATACTTAGTAATGGTACCGATCATTCATAGCGACGGAAGTCCGTGTCTTTTAAATGAAAATATAAACTAGAATAGAGTGAATTAAAATGAAATAGATACAAATATAAAATTAAAAGAAAAAGTAGAAATCTGAATAAAATTTACCTCTTTTCTATTCAAGTGTGGTGGAAGAAAAAATAGTCAGTAAACAGCAATTTCGTACATGAAATTTCTCTTTTACGATAAAGCAGCGCCATGTAGCTTTCTCTCATTCTACTTATATCACACTAAATGTAAATACATCAACACACATAAACACGTACCTGAAAACATATCACAAAACGACTAACACAAATATTCTGATTTTTAACTGTGTGTCTATAGTTGCAAGCAAATATAACATAGTAATATGTCACATGTTTTCGCTAATTGTTTTAGATGTGAAATAGTCGGAGGCATAAAAAAACTCTCTCGGCAACCCGGCTATCCGTTTACCGGCAGTCAAGGATACGACAGGTGAAAGGTTTAGAGTATTCTCCAGTCCAACACCATAACCACTCACCACACACCCGTATATACATATGTAAATTCTAACAAATGCACAGTGCTACTTACTTTCGATATTCCACTCATATGGGTGTATACCTTTATAAGTATATATATATATATATATATATATATATATATATATATATATATATATATATATATATATATATATATATATATATATATATATATATATACACACGTATATATATATATATATATATATATATACAGAGAGATATATATAGATATATAGATAGATAGATAGATCGATAGATAGATAGATAGATAGATAGATAGATAGATAGATAGATAGATAGATAGATAGATAGATATAATGTACACACACACACACATACAGGAAAAATTACGTGCTTATGATTCTGCCAGTTCAACGCCTCATCATAAGTAATTCTTTTATTTTCTTTCATTTTTTACTTGTTGCAGTCATTAAACTACAGTCATGCTAGGGCACTGTCTGGAGGAATGTTTAGCACCTTCTTTTGACCTGTTACTTATTCTATCGCTAGGTTACGGGGACACACCAACAGCAATTGTGAAGTGGTGTGCGGGACAAACACTCACGCACATATACCCAGACAAGATGAGATTTTTACAGTTTCCATCTACGAAATCCACTCGAAAGTCTTTGGTCACCTTGAACACACTCACGCTCTAGGTGCCACGCAGTGGTACTGAACCCGGAACCATGTGGTTGAGATGCAATGTTCTTACACAGCCACGCCTGGAATATAATTACTTTGCAAAACGAATTTGTGTTACATGTTCGTAGAATTTTTCAACTGCTTGTTACCTGTAACCAAACATGCTTTATTGATGTATACATCTATAATATGGTTTCATATGCGCTTCTCCGACGATAATATTGACCAAAGATCCAAATGATTGATTAAGACCGCTTACGACATTTTGTTTAACATGCATATGTCAATATATATATATATATAAATACTCACATACACCCACACTGACAAACGTATATACATACTTAAAATCCTATTTTTAATAGGAGCTGATAAATAAAATGTTCTATCTGAGCGATTGTCGAAACAAGAATCTTGGAGAAGTGATTATGTGAATCATCCACTTCGAACGATCGAATAAAGAAACTATACTTCACGAATTACTTTCTGTGTATAGTTTTGTGTTTATTTCAAGATACTAATGCTGATGTAAATAAATTTACAGATCATAGACGTTACTGACGTTGCATCATTTGAGCTGAATCTGTTATGAGCTTAAGTTGGGCCTGAAACGCTGTCAATTAAGAAATGCGATAAAAATTGAAAAACCAGAATGTCTTCCTGCCCAAGCTGTAAGACACCACTGTCCAAATCTGTGCAAATGAGTTGTAATGGATATTGTATTTATGGTTTGTGGAAGATTAACTACACGTGATTTCCATTCTGTTTCAGTAGCTTATAGGGGTAATAAAGGAAGCAGAAGGTTTAGAATATCGTTAAGGATTTTGCATCCATCTATTTGGTAATGAAGATGGATTACTTGCTGTTACGAACAAGGCATAATCAGTACTGTTCTTTCAGTTGAATAGCATTAAAAATTGAACTGCCATTCTGTGGTCGTTCATTTTTATTTTCTTTTGCATGTGTATATACTTTTAAGGAAATGCAAAATATCAATACTACTTCATCCAAACCAAAGATGATCTATTACTGACTACATGAATATTAAAAAATTATTGACGAACAAAACAAGTAAATTTCCTTCTCACATATATTCGCTATTTCCTTACCTCTGTCTTACTTTCTCATTCTCTATCCCGCCCTCTCTCACTGCAAATATACAGTACTAAGTTCTTGAAGCGGACTGGTCTCAACCACCATGCACACAAGTATTCTTAAAACGCTCATCTTTCCTCATATCACCAGTTATATCTTGTCCGTCCTGTACGCAATGATCAAGCCTTTACGCCTAGGAAATCACTGCACAGGTTCAGCTCTCTGGGATGCTCGTGTTGCGTTTGTTTTCTTTACAAGCAAGGGGCTTTCTACCGTTTAAGACAAACCTAAACTGAATGAATCACAGCAAAATTGTGAACGGGTCCTTCCACACAACGCCTTTGTGTTTATGTCAATATATTAATGGTGATGTGAATATATTTACAGATCACAGACGTTACTGATGGTGGTTGTATTTGACTACACATCATTTGAGCTGAATCCGTTATGAGCTCATGTTGGGTCTGAAACGCTGTTAATTAAGAAATGCAATAAAAATTGAAAAATCAGAATGTCTTCGTGTCCAAGCTGTAAGACACCACTGTACAAATCTGTACAATTGAGTTGAAATGGATATTGTATTTATGGTTTGTGGTAGATTACTAACACGTGATTTTCATTCTATTTTAGGAGCTGGCTACACTGATCTATATACATGTGTTCACATAATTATCAAAGTGAGTAATATTTTGTATACAAGTTTGTTCAACTCAAAATATGTAAGAAAACATATGGTTATTCCTGGATATTTAGCATATATTGAGTATATACAAAAACACAGAAAGAGGGGCATATCTAGTATCTAATATTCAATAATATGAACAGATGAATAAGCATGAATATATTGACGTAGACAACCTACTTCAAATATATATGCAGATATAAACGCTGTGTTAAAATTTATACATTTTACAGATGCTTAATCCTCACTGATTGTAGCATGACACTTCTTACATATAAATTAATATTTAAATGCACAAGGCCGTATGTGTGTGCGTGTATATAACGAACCAGAAAAGTAGCACATGAAGGGTATAATAAATTTATTCGTCTAATGCTACATATTTCTACGTATATGGTTTATGCCGAAATAATACTTGGTTCGACTGGAAAATATCAGGCACTTCCAGAATTTATGAAATTGTGACACCGTTAAACTGTCACTATGATACTGACACTACACAAAGCGTTGTGACCAACGTGGGGTGCTGCCATAAAAGAAATACTGGTGAGATATTTATTTGGCTGCTTCACTTTACGTGCGCGCGCGCGTGTATGTGCGTACACGCGTTTGTGAATGTACGTGTTGGTATAGGAAAATGTGCGTGTACTTCACCGATGTGCTATATCGAAAGGAATATGCAAATCCTGTGTGAGTTATGTCTTCTCGTGTGATTTTATTTTTGTGTAGCGCTGCCTGACATCCAACTAGAAAGTCAGCTGATTTCTCTACTGTAATTACAGAAGCGGTAGTAACCTTTATGTGTCCTCTTTCCCATTACAACTCATGTGCAAATACGTATGATTTCCATTCTCTTATGCTTCCTTTCACTGTCTGTCTGTCTTTCTCTCTCTCCCAATTTCTGAGACACGTCCACTCAATGCATAGTTCCTTAACTATCTTTTGGTAATTAAGGCAACGTTATTTAATTATATAATATACAGCGCAAAGTTTACAATGGCAAATAAATATCTGTATACAAACATATATTCCCTACATATTTGCAAAAGTAAATTTACACGCAAAAGCAAATTATTTCCATACATATGTTGTATATATGTATATGTTCAAAGAAAGAGAGAGAGAGAGAGAGAGAGAGAGAGAGAGAGAGAGAGAGAGAGAGAGAGAGAGAGAGAGAAACATATTTTAAGGACACATAAACATATGCATGCGTATATGTATACAAACACATATCCTAACGCATATTACCACAGAAGCAATAGCGGCACAAGTTCTTTAGTATTTGGAATATTTGTGCGTGTGTATGCTTGTGCATGCGCGTATGTGTATTATATCTAAGATACAAAAGTGTTCTTATTTTATGTTGTAAATGAAAGCACGCTCATCCTTTCATTAGTCCCTTTTAATATAGTTTAGAAGCATAAATTTCTCAAGTAGCGAACACTTCAAGAGTTCCTTCACCTCATCTTCTGAATGTAGTGATGTGCATAATCCTTCCATTTTGCGTTCGGATTTTTTTCCTTTTTTTTCACTCTTGCACTATACACTAAGAAAGCAAAAAAATTACTTGTAACATAAATTTCCTTGCTTAACTTTTCTCTTTTACCTAATATCTTAGTATATTCTACATGACCTCTTTGCCTGTGTTGATGTTTGATGTGCGTTTTCTAGCCAAACGCATCTATATTACGTTCAATGATACTGAATGTCTTAGAATGTTAACAGATTTATTTTACCAACTGAAAACATAACATGGACATAAGGTTTATACATACTTGGATGTATATATTTGTACGTATACATATATACTCTATATGTGTCTATATGTGTGTGAAGAGAAACAGAGTGAATGAATGGAGAATTATATATATATAAACATTTATATATGGCAAAGTATAGGTAGTTTCCAAAAAAACTAAAGAATGCTGTCCAGATCTGTTCAAAATATTTGTTTTTGAATATCTCTTCTAAGTTTTACATGCACAATATAGCAGTTTATTTACAAAGTATTTAATCACCCACAAAATCTTGAAACTCAGTAGATATTTACCTAAGCAGAATAGAAATACTGATGTCATATACCTAACAGAATGTATATAAGAATATTAACTGTATCGTACAAAGAGAAGAAAAGAGGCCTCATATGAAGGAAATACACTTAGTTATAATTTTAACATAAGGAATATGCATAGAATAAGAAAAAAAAATCTCGTTTAAATGTGATGCTAAATCACATCGCCTACGTGTAACAAAATATACAAAGTGTTATACTTAGCAAAATTTAATCTAACGTATTGAATTTATAGTCTGTAAAAATTACAAGAAGCAGAGAAGATTCAGACGAAATATTTTATAGTATATATTTGAGCCGGTCTTATCTAATATAATCAATTTCAATACAATTAATTTTTCAATCCCATAACTGCTCAGTTCCATTTCGACTCATTATTTCTTGGGTCTATATGTTATGTAATATGAACGTACTGGGTTCGAAGGAACAAGGTCAGACACTTCCTGAAGTAAAGAAACTGTGACCGTATTAAACTCTCACTATTCAATTGACACGACACAATGTATTGTGATCATCGTGGGGTACTGCCATAAAAGAAATATATGCGAAATGTCTCTTTGGCTGCTTAACCTGATATGATTATAAACAAAATCAGATCATGTTTGGAGAAATAAAAAAAATTAAGATTGGTTTATGCTTGATCACATTTCATCGATCTTCGTTGATCTACTCTTCAACAACAAAAGCAGCGAATCAGACAAGCAAAATTGCCGTCACACTATCAAAATATGCAACGAGTCATACAAGCAAAATTTTGAATAACGTGCGATGTTTTCGTCTTGGAAGTGAACTTAACATATATGATGAAATAAACCTACCTACCTAGCTACATACATGTATGCATGAGTACGCATTCATATATCTATGTATGTAATTTTATTTCAATGTAAATCTAAAATATATTTAGTAGGAATTCAATTTATTTTATAATATATGTCTCCTGGGGAATAGTGACTCGCGAGGTTCAAATAAAGCTATAAAAAACAGCATGTAAATATTGAAACGATAAATTATTTTGGGTAGAAAAAGTCGAAGGCTACTCATGAGACTGGAACCTACATTTCCTGTAGACTTGACAATCATTGTACAATATAAACGTTTTAGTTGAAAATTAGCACTCTCGTTCACATACTTTTGAATCTTGGATCGAGCGAAAGCTTACACATTTTACTCTCAAATAATAATTCTTTATTTATAATTATAACACTTTAAGCAATCATATACACAACTAATACAAACAATTTTGTTTTGATAGCAGTGTCTCAGGATTGAAACAAATTTTCAGTGATATAAATTTTTGATATCACCATTTCATAAAATGTAGAGCAGATGAGCAGGTAATGTGTTATCAGCATCTGGTTAGGTTTGTGTCAATTGTTTGGTGTTGTGTTAAGCTATTCAAGAATATAAAGTGTGAAAAACCGTAAATAATATGATATGTTATTAGAAATGTTATATAGACCAAAGTCACTTTATGTAATATGGCCCTTGCGAATAAATTGTATGGTGTATTAGATATATATGAACTGGTTGAGATAAGTATGTCGTTGGGAATAACTGTTGAATTATGAATAGTAAATATATCAGAATATGATTACAAAATCAAAATATGAGAGTTGCGTTTGATTTTACCAGCTTTGATCCGAAGTTTGGTTGTACTAAGACAATGGCGCATAATAGGAAGAAAAGTGGTATCACAGGAATAAAAGTGAAGAAATACAAATAAGAATCACTATGTAATCGAACGCAGCTTTCAATCGTAGTTTCCGCTCTGGTTATCAAACGCAAGCACACTAACACAAGCAAGGGTCTTTATGTATTATGTTTTGCATGCCCACGTGTAGAGGTACAAGTTACTTATTTGTGTACATGTGTACATCACTGTTTATCAATGACTAGCTGTGAATAAAAACACTATGATTACAGTTCTGTAAGAAAGAGAAATCAATTTTATATTAATGAATATCAAAATACAACAGTGAAAGAAATATCGTGACTATAAGAGAAATTTAAATAAATACAAGTATCAATGAAATTGAAAAAAAAAAAATGTGAAATAAGAATATAAGTGGAAGTATATGCAGCTGCAGACAGTTTAACATTAGCGGAAGTTGCAGCAGATTTAGCGGAAGTTGCAGCAGATTTTGTTGTTGAATTTGGTAGACTAATGAATATGTTGAGTGAAAAATGTTGTTGGTCATGTTAAATGTTGTTTACAATTGCAAGAAGAAGAATATGTACTACAACAGTAACTAGAACGGGGATAGCGATAACACCATATGTGAGATTAGTGTTTTGAAAATTAATCTTGTAAATTTTTGCTAAGGATCGAAATGGTACTGCTGAGGGTGAAAATGCTGAGGGGATACATTGTTATGATGATAATGATGATGACGGGTACGACGACGATGATGATGACGATGATTGTAGTACTGTTGCTGATGATGATGATAAGGAATGGGATAATGATAATGATAATATTTCTGATCGATATGAGGTTCATCATGGTAATTAAAAAAATGACGATGATTGAGATGAATTCTTAAGTTAGATATATAACTAAAAAAGAAAGATAAAAGAAGCTAGGTTCGTGGGGTGTTCAAATAACTTTTGTTAACAAGCGCATGCACATTTTACACTCACAGATAGGACAAATAGCCCGATCTCCCAAGTGAGTATATATTCGTCAATGTATGTTTAAAAATTTGTATTTCACACGTAGCACTGAAAAAAAGATATTTCATTAGCTACCCACCCCATGTCATTTTGTCTGACTACTATTTATCTTATACTCATATTATCGCTGTCCTTGTATATTTATCTCTATCACCCCTACACCAACTCTCTTAGATCTTGCGCGTTTTGCCCCTATTAACTGAGGTGAGTATTTAAATCCAATACGGTAACGTTCAGTTAGTCTGTATATTCAGTTGTACATACTATATGAAATACAAGAAAAAGTGAATCTGTGATATGCTTTAGAACATTAAGTAAATAAGAAACAGGTGGATTAAGTTTTAACATAACTACAGAATTTGATCGTGATCAAAATCAGTGCTCAGCTGAGAACAGCTACATGTTCAACCTTTGCTGCGGTAATTCATACAATACATCCATTATTTTAATTCGAATAGATTTAGAAATACACACACACACACACACACACACACACACACACACACACACACACACACACACACACACACATATGCACACACACATATATATTTATATATATATATATATATATATATATATATATATATATATATATATGTATGCACGATGGGTTTCTTTTTAGTGATTAAGGACATCATTCACAAATTTCAATATACTTCAATTTTAGAGTACAATTTTAGTGAGTAGGCAGAAACATCTATTTCAGAAGCAACAAACCTGACCGTTTCAAAATTTTCTAGACTAGTTGAGCGCCATTCTACCATGTGTATACATACTCAGACACATATGTGGGATGCCTGCATATTATGTTGCAGGATGCTTCAAAAGCACATGACAATTATTGCTGCAATATTAATGTACTAATAAAAAAGTATAATATTAATATTCATGTTAATTTTATTAGTGTATGTTGCACAAAAAAGCTTATACGTTTTAATATTATTCATTATGCTCATATCACACAGAGTAATGTGTATATACGTAAATGTAAGCATGTATGTGGACGAATGCAACGATATATTAATTGCGCATAAACATACAATTAGACAAACACACGAATACACAGATGCACACACAGATACACACACAGATACACACACACACAAATATTTATTTCAGCTTATGAGAATTTCATGCATGTTTCGCTGATGGAGAATCAATAATCTACACAAGAATATATTCTATTAATATAGTAACACTAGGAAGAAGTCAATGTTATACGCAAGGTCAAAGAAAGCAAATACTGACTAAATGGTAAACATTTATCAAAGCAGCAAGCACCAATATTGCAAATATAGGAAAATTATCAGCAAACTAAGATTTAACATGGTACTAAGTACCGTAAACTACAATAATGATTGTAATATATTTTAGTGGCGTTGTAAAAGTTTTGCTATGGAAATGGCATATACCCGCATCTCTCTCACTCTCTCTCTCTCTCTCTCTCTCTCTCTCTCTCTCTCTCTCTCTCTCTGTATATATATATATATATATATATAAAAGCATCAGTGTTCATAAAATCTCATGATTGCATTTCCTAAGCTATAAATGTAAAAGCTAAAGCATATATATATATGTGTCTATATATATATGTCTATATAAGCATATGTATATTTGTATATAAGCATCTATATATGTGTATGTATGTATGTATATATATATATATATATATATATATGTATGTTTATATGCACATATGTTTTTATGAAAATATAAAGAATTTAAAAAGAGGCATTTAAATTAAGCCATAGTGCCTTATAGGCATCTTCTTGGTATACAAACATACGATGTGCTACTACATGTACACACGTGGACAATGCTTAAAACCTTATCAGGGATGTCGTCTCCCTCAAAAAACAACAAAAACAATCTCTTAAACATTTATTCTGAATCTTCATATATAGGCATATCGTATAGAGACGTGAAAGTGTGTGTGTGTGTGTGTGTGTGAGAGAGAGAGAGAGAGAGAGAGAGAGCGAGAGAGAGGGGAAGAGCTGGATAGATAAATATGTGTGTATGTATGAGTTTGTGTACATATTATTGTATATAGAGAAACGATCATATATGTGTATATACAAGCATATGATTATACATACATACATACATACATGCATATATATATATATATATATATATATATATATATATATATATATATATATATATATATATATATATATATTATGCATATGACTAGACTTATATGCATATGTGAATGCTTGTACTTGCGTTCAAATTTGTTTTCACAAGGATAAATACATATGCAGGCATATGTATAAATATAATGCCTATATTCAGGTTATTTTTATTGACTTATAGATTCACCTATCTATTATAAATTCATCATATATATATTGATGCATATTTGTGATAGTAAAATTGTGGGTAGACACACTATATATATTTATATATATATATATATATATATATATATATATATATATATATATATATATATATATATATATATATATATATATATATATATATATATGAATATTCACACATATATGTATATATATGCATGCACACCACTGATCTGTGTTAATATGCTTAAACACACTCCCACACATATGTAGCAACATGTATATATGATTACATATAGTCATATTCATGCAGCTACCCACTTGCATAATAGGAATATATATCTATATACATATCCAAAATACTAAATAAGAATCAATGCAGTGTATACTTCTGTGGTCTTTTGAATACTATGTATGTATGTATACGTATATATATATATATATATATATATATATATATATATATATATATATATATATATATATATATATATATATATATATATATATATATATATATATGCATAGAGAGAGAGAGAGAGAGAGAGAGAGAGAGTACAGATTTACAAAAAAAGACAAAATTCAATTTTACATGTATATATATATATATATCTTTGAATTTTGCTACACGTAATAATATTGTAGATGCTTCTATTCTCACTTACACACACTTATAGTTGCATATGAACACTTATCTATGTATCTATCTATATTCCTACCTACCTATATACATAGGCCCACGTATTAACGGGTAAGACAGACAGACAATTGAATTATTTGATAAATAATGTACTTGATCCTCTCCAGATTTTCTATAACCAAAGCTGAACATATACCACGACCTTATTACTTCTGGTTTGGAACTACTTCAATTCTCAATAGCTACTTCCTCACTACACATCACATGTGAGGCCCATAACGCTGTCCTCCATGTAATTTGTGTGATGATCTTGCTACGGAATCAGCACTATATTCTGTATTCCTAAAAATGAGACCTCAATTTGTTGGAAAATTCTTTGTCACTAATTCACATTTTCAGTTCAGCGTTGTGTTGTTTCTTGATTCTGAATATTTTAATAAATAATTGTATTTTTCCTACTCCTTTTGCTCCTGGAAATCAAGCAGCCCCGACTAACTAATACTGTCTTATCGTTATACATTTATTAGATCCCTAGCCATAAGTTTACTCCCTGCCGTCCTTTCCCCAGCTAGTGTTGGCGCTTTACAGTTTTCCTCTTTGCAGTTTACTATGCAGTGCCTGGTCAAGAGAAGTGGTAACTGCGCGTCACTTTCATGAGTCTGAGGGCTATAATATCTGCGGGCCCACTTCACCAGTCAGACCAAACCGATTACTACTACCACTTGTAGTAGTAGTAAAAGAACAAAAAAATCCTATTGATGATTGGTATCTTTATATAAGTTTTATATATATATATATATATATTATATTTCTTTATATAATTCATTTTATTAATAATAATGATGTTAGCGATGATGATCATGAAAGTCGTGAGAAGGATTGATGAGGATGGTGATGGTGACAATGATGATGGTAATGCGGTTAGCAATAAGGAGGTCGAGAATGGTGAAGATGTAACATTGATGAGTATGTAGACGATAGTGGAGATAGGAATACTCGTCATAAGTATATGGTGCACCAGCATGGCCGCAGCCACTTGGCTGAAACACATAAATAAATAAATATATGGTGTTCATAACGATTGTGTTTGCATTCAAGGTGGTGTTGGGGGTTTAAAGTTGTTTGAAATTAGGGTTGTTGAAATGATGACTTCCATATACTTATTTATTACTAGAAGTGAAAGCGCTGATTGCGGTGGAGCATTTTCGTAATGCTCTGATATTATTGTATGAGACAGTGGTGGTAAAGGTGACGTTGTGTTTCTGGTGGGAGTGATAATGATATTGCGCTGTTGGTCGTTATGATAGTGTAACAAGGTGGTGTTATATTGTTGCAGCTATAGTGACGGTGATTGCAGTTTGTAGGCTTTTTGTGTACTACCGGTGAGGATACTTCTCGGCAGTGTTGGCGCTGAGTATGAAAGACTATTTTCATGGAAGTAGTTATGATATTTCTGTTAGTGGTGTTGGTAGAGTATGTTATGTACATATTGTTAATGTTGGCTATAATGAATGTGTTGGTAGTGATAATAAGGATTGTAGGTGGGTATTTCGGTGATGACTATTATATTGTTGTTGGTTATTATATATGAGTTGTGTGGGTGATAATTATCATTGTCATTACAAGCATAATAGCTCTGGTGTCATTGTTGACGCTTATACCAACTAACCTAGAAGTGTTGTTATAGTTGCCGGTGGAATTGATGTTAGTGTATTCTGGGATTGTTTATTATTATTTTTTTTTTATTCATTACCATTTGTACTTGTGTAGGTTTCCTAAGCTATTACTGATCATCTTGTTATTGTTGTATTTATTCTCCCCACTTGCTGCTGCCGCCTCTGCTGCAGCTTCCGCTACTGCTTCCACTGCTGCTGGTTTCTATATTATTACATCCTTCTGATGTTACTATTTATTACTAGTGTGGTGTTGTTGGTATTGTTATTGTTATGGCGGTGTGTTCTACTCACCTATAGGTATTCTGTTGTTTGAGGCAACGTTGTCTGTCTCGTTGGCCGTGTAGCATGTAAAGGCTGAAGCTATGACAGTGACAACGATAAACACAGCGGCAATTCCATTTGTCATGTAGCGAAACATCACCATTGTCTCCGACTTCTCATCAGTCCACACCTATTTCTTAGGAAGGCATGCTTGTTTTTTTCTTGTAGGGATTCACCTGTGTGTATCTGTACTTTAACGTATATATAGATATATATATATATATGTATGTAGTGTGTGGCTGTAAGTGTGTGTGTGTGTGTTTATGTGCTAGGTTTCCCTTTAGGTGTAGGTGTATATTTGTATATGGTTGTGTAATAGGTATGAATGTTGTATGTCTATCTAGTATCTATATGCGAATTATTAAGTAATTAGTGCAAATATGTATTTTTATTGTTTGTGGGTATTGCAATTTTTGTTCACGTAAGAGTATTGCTGTTGTAATATATATTCATATATATATAAATATAAACATATATAAGTATATACTTATGTATATACGTATGTATATATACCCATATATTTATATAAATATATATATGTCAACATCAGTACATACTTTTTATAACAATTTAAACATATACTAAAAGTTTGAGTTTTATGTAGATTTATTGCCTTATTGTTGCGCTAACGTAAATTCGGGCGATAACATTTATTCCCAATATAAAAGGGGTATCAAAATACAAGATGGGGAAATCAATCAGATTCCCTCCTTAACAAACAAGAAGTTATTCAGATTCTTTATGAAAGAAAGTTATGTTTGTCAATATCGATAATAAATATTTTAAAACTTAGCGATGTTTATTAGTATTCTAGTGAAATCGATAATTGTTAAGAATTTAAATTATTGCTGTCAATTGAAATAAATTTCGAATGTAGAAAATTCAAGGAATATTTCTTTGTTAATATGCCTATGTACGATAAACACAGGTTAATTTGTTCTTAGTTAATTAGATACACCTTGCAATTTACTTCTGATGAAAGAAAGAAAATATTTTATATAGTTATGAATATTTTCTAGGAGTCCCTCAACTTCATCTCCTTAAACTCACCATTCATCAATGACAATTATATATATATATATATATATATATATATATATATATATATATATATATATATATATATATAGCTATCAGTATTCTATTGATTCACCTTATTACGTTGTGCTTTAATACATGTATTTTAACCACCATTTAATTATACGGTTCAAAATATTCACCAAATAATACCATATGAAACTGAAAACGGAAGTTCTATTCTTTATAATTTATTTATGTGGAAAGTTTATCTGAAATTATTTGGAATGATTGCAGCTGTACTATTATTCGTGTTTATGATGTTGTCTAACAATTTTTGTTTGCGTAGTAAATTAATGAGTGTGTATATTTATATATATATATCTATGTAGAGAGCAGTGTATAGATATATATAGATAGAAAGATTATCACTTATAGTTTATTTTTTATTGAAATATGTATATTTCGAGGTAAACTAAATTATGTTTATTTCAATGAAACTTTCGAATTCGCAGATGTCGTTACTGCTGCTGTTGTCGCTGTTGCTGCTGTTGCTGCTTTTGCTACTGTTGTTGTTGTCGCCGCTGTTGTTCTTTTGCCAACAATATTTTGTGCTCCTGCACGTAATTTGTTTATGACAATTACTGATGATGGTGATGCTGATGAGATTAATGCTTTTATAAATTGCGGTGATGATGCTATGGGTGTAGGCGTTTACATTTTAATGAGATGGTTAAGTTGAAGGATGTGGGAACGAGTGATAGATATTTAAAAAAAGTGAAATCTATCCTCAAGTTATCAGTCTGTTTGTCTGTCTTTTACTTAGTCAATCTATCAGCAATTTTTTTTTTTTTTACTGGATGTCAAAGTATTGACAACATCTACACCAACAACAGCAGCTCACCACACTTTCTACATAGCAATAGCCTTACAACTACAGCAACAACAAGACCACAACAGCGTCACGGAAAGAAAAACAAAACAGCAGCAAAAGTGGTAATAATAGCAACAACAACAACAGCAGCAGCTGCAGCAATAGCAAATGACAAAATCCGACAGCAATTTATAACGCAGCTTGTTTCGCGACTGCACTTGCTGCAACTGCTATTGAAAGGAACGAAAACCTCGATAAGTGCGTGTGTATATATACATATATATATACATATATTATTTATAATACACACACAAAAATGTGGATAAGTATATATGTATGTGCGTAGATGAGTAGATTATGTGTGGTGTGTATTTAAGGCTAATAACACCACGCTACAGCTGCTGATGTTGCTGTTGTTGATGCTACTGCTTCTACTGTCCTTGCTAATACTGCTGTCGGTGTTATTCGTGCTTGTTGCGCTGCTGCTGCTGTCGCTGTCAGTCAGACCTAACACGGTAGTTATGGGTAGTAAATGATTTTCCTTTCTCCCTTATGTCCTTCCTTCCTCTCTTATGTAGAGATGCTTATTTTACTAACTTTTTCCCTTCTCTTTTATCGCTGTATGTATTCCGACTTTGTTTGTTGTTACTTGTAATAAAACAATATCAGCCTAAATGTCGACACGTCATTCGCGTTAGCTGTTTGCTAAATAATTGTGATCAGACGACACATTTGAATGACAATTCCGAAAGAAAGAGAGGAAGAAAGCGAAGGCAGTAGAAAAGAAGTTTAATTCAGGGACAACAACTTCCCCACAGATGATTGATGTTTCACAATCGCGAAAGAGGTGGGGGGATCAACAATCGACAGCGGTAGCAACAACGATAGCAGCAATAACAACAATCACAGTAGTAGCAGCAGCAAAACGACAACAGCAGCAGCGACAACAAAAACAACAATCGACTCTACAAAAATTCTTAATAATCTATAGACACTAACTTCCTATTCTTTTAGTCTAATTTCAGTCAGTATTATTATTGTTATTAAATTATTATTATTATTATTATGATTATTAGTATAGATGCACAAGTCTAAACATATATATTATATTTTTGTCCGTTTCATATTTATTCGAAAATTTCTTAATAATGGGAGGTCTCTTTCTCATCGCTAATAAAAGATCTGGATTTTACATCGATTGAATTATTTTCTTCAAAGAATGACTCCCTAATCAGCTGTCCCTCTTTTCGCTTTTTCTAACCTGTAAATGCTGCTAACATTACTGAGAGAATTTTGGGTTGTCTTTCAACTGAAATATTGCAGAAGCATGAAATGTGCCTCCACTACTACAGCTATACAGTTTAAGCCTATACTGCCACACGCAACACTCAGATGACTACTACACCAGGCACGTGTGCAGCCACTATATATATATATATATATATATATATATATATATATATATATATATATATATATATATATATATATATATATATAAATTACGCACACGTATACAGTATAGCAGATGGAACTATATCATCTAGCTATGGTTATATTTAATAATGAACATATATAAAATATACGTGAACAGTAGTAATAGTTGTAGTAGTGGATTATTTCTAATTGCTTTTCACACACTCATTTTCCTTCTGCGTTGAGAAGTTGCTGTTCCTTAAAATCAATTGTTAACTTAAGTCTTACATAAATGTGATTTGGTAAAACATAGGCAAAAGGCAAGAAAACAATGTATTTAAAAAAGATGGATGAAAATTATGCCTAAAATTAGAGAATGAACTCTATAACCACCATCGATAGCCATAAATGTTTAGAGAGCTAAATACATACATTGTTGATAATATAAGTAAGAGATTTTACCGTAGCTTAAAATACATACTTGGGTTTAATAAGGAATGTAGTTCTACTAGATAAAAAATAAAGATAACTGAAATATGTGTGTATATTTGAAGGTGTAAGAGAATTAACTAAGCATGCAAGGAGATTGTCAGCCAAACAACCTGTTGTCACACTACAAACTTGCGCATGCCTGCAAGCATAGTTGTGTGCTTAAGAACGTGTTGTCTCATATAGGAACGTACTCAGCTCTTCGATTTATGACACGGCGTAGAGCAGGAGGTTCGTCATGAAGAAGTGTAGGGAATTCTATCATATGATTGTATGTATTGATACTTTAGATGTGGAGGAGTCTCATGTGTGCAGTGAACAAGCATACACGCTTGTATTTAACCACATGGATTCAGTTAAGTGGGTAATTTAGTAAAGGGAGTGATACATTAAATGATAGATTAAAAATGCATAAAGACAGATTTACGAAACAAATGTTGACACGTGCATCAGGAACTATTGCAGAAAAAAATGAATTAAATTTGAATAAAGTTGACAACCAGTTCTAAGTATATTTATCTCAAAATATATATAATTGTATTCAAAGTGATATTCTAAATAATTATATTAATGATATGAATAGTAAACTGTTTTAATGGCTAAAAATTCACAATGAGATGAAAGTTGGAATGGTAGGAAAAGATTGTATAATTTCTTGTATAGTGATGTGTTTAAGTATCTACAGTTATACGTGATTGCACATGGGTATATATATATATACATATATATTTGCTTGAGAAAAGATGTGTTTTAACAGAAAACTAGAGAGGGAGAGAGAGAGAGAGAGATAATAATAATAATAATATATGGAAGCAACAGCAGCAAAATCTGATCAAGGAAGATAAGTGTGAGCTTTTCAATTGTATTTACCCTAAATTATTTACCAGAGTAACGAAAAGAGCAAGTATGACCAATATGATGAAGGAAATAATACAAATATACCGGCATTTTAAAATATTGGAATGTCTTTAAAATAATGACATTAATGAAAATGATAATTATTTCCTTACGTTAGAAATCTGTGTGAGTGATTTAGAATAGGAAAATGTACTGAAGATTGTGTTAATGGCTAAACAGCAACAAGATGGGAGTTGTAATGGGAAGAAAAAATTGTATAATTTAGACTATGTTGATCTGTTTAAGTGTCTATATTTATATAGATGTGCGTGCACATGGGTATATGTTTAAGAAGTGTTTCAACGGAAAGAGAGAGGGAGTGAAATAAATTGAAAGAGAGAGAGGAGAGAGGGAAAGAGAGAGAGAAATATATAAATAATTGTTATCCAGAATAATTTATCATAAAAATATATAAAATATTTCTATATTTATATTAGTGGAAATACTCTTAATTTATATCGCAAACCTTTCTTATTTATCAAATATACTTTCACTTTCCGTTTGTTTGTATTTTTTTTTTAATTATATTTTGAATGCATGTTTGGATTTTAGTGTTGGTGTGTGCGCGCGTATGTGTGTGTTGAATAGGTGTTATGGCTATATCACCGCTGTTATTATTACAAGAATACTTGTTGTATATGTTATGTTTGAAGTGTTTGGAGTGTATTATTTTGTTTTTTTTTTTTATATTTTCTTTCTTTGTTTCTTTGACAGGCCACTGTTATATTTGTAGTTTTTGGTGGTACAAGTTTCGCTTGGATGCATCTGTATGCATGCGTCGTCTGGTTGTTGGAACTAAGGTTTACATCCTCGAAATCATTTCGAATATATATCCAATAATTTTGCGGTTGCAATGATATTATAAGAAATTTTCGGCTCCACACCGGGTCGTAGGTGGTTCTGTTGGGTAAACTCTCGGTTGCCGTGTTGTACGACGGCAGAAAAACGCCAGCGTGCTGAATCTACCATTTAGTAAGTAGATACCGCTCGTAACGACCACAGACATGTGTAGTTGGTTTACAACGACAGTTGCTTTACAAAAGGAAGAGGGTGAAAGAGAGAGGAAAACAACTGGGGTGAAAGGAAGGAGGAAGTGGTAGATAGAGAGTGGGAGACATCGAAGTGAAAGACGAACAGCTAAAGTTGGAGAGGGAAAGAGAGAAGGAAGAAGAACGGGAGAGTAAAGAGATAGTCTTGAAAGTACAGAGAAAATTTGGTGAGTAGGAAGCGACGAGAAGACAGAACTAAGCGATGTGCACGAGTGTATTCCCATGTATGCAGCAGCGGTGCGTGCGTGTGTAGCGATGTATGCAAGCGTGAGAGAAAGAAAGAGTAGAAGAATGGAAGCTGGAAACAAATTTCGACAAGGAAAAACAGAGTGCAGTTGAGGGAAGATTTATCAATAATGGAACCAACTATGTTCTCGGCTGTGTGGATGCATGGGTGTATTAATGATTGTACGCGTATGTGCACACCTATGTGCGTTTGTGTATGTATGAGTGTGCGGAGATAATGTCGACAGATATATACTGACTGCACTAACGACAGTGAGAAATAAGAGAATATCTAGAGATGTAAAACTAGAGTGTGGTGGGTGAAAGACGGAGGAAATAAAGAAATAGTAATAGGATGAGAGAGAGGAGACGGGGGCAGTGAAACTGGAAAAACAGGGGATCGAGTTAGAGTTGGAGAAGGAGACAGAGAAGTTATCATCAAATGAGAAGCTGGAATACGGGCTGAACGTAGCAAACGAATGCACGCATGCGCCACGTTTGCTGACCGTTTTAGGTTTGAAGTAAGCGCATCGCTTTCACAAATCTAAGGAAATGAAGATATCTATAGATCTCTGGAAAGAATCAACAACAACAACAAAATCCAAGGGCAACAACAAGTTAAATATTTCAGCGTAAGAGAGAAGGGGACAGCGGGAGAATGAAAGAGTGGGGAGTTGCAAACTGCCGAAAGAAATTTTATTTCGAAAACAACAACAAAAAAAAGAGGTATTTAAAAATGAAAAACAGTTATGGAACATGGTGTTAAAGTGAGGATGACGACACAAATTCGGCCATATTTTAATTAGTGGTATCATAACTTGAAGAGACCATCAGTCGTTATACAGACATGTGACTATATTCTTCTTGACTAATCCTATCACTTCTATTCTGCTTCTAGAAATATTTTTGTTCTCTCACCATTTCACTAATCTATCTATGCATCTATGTATTTCATTATATCACTAAATCTCTCACATAATCTTTTTTTTTCTGTCTCTATGCGTGTGCAAATATCAGTGTGTTCTATATAAACATATATACATAAACTGTTTTTATTGTATGAGAGCATGTATATCTAAATGTATGTTGGTGAGTATATGAATCAAGTATGGACACACACATATATATATACTCGTATATCAATGTGTATGTTTATACGTTTCTTTCTGACGTGCATAATTGTATTAATTTATTTGTGTACTCATATATATATATGTGTTTGTGTGTGTGTGTGTGTGTGTGTGTATCTCTATGAAGTTATTTAACTATGAGTGTACAGTTAAATAGTCACTCGCACACGGTAGCAAATATATGTATACATATGTTTCATAATATGATCTGTGCTACATCGTTAGCTTCATCTTTGAGATATGGTCATTCGTGTGTTCTCTCTATCTATCTATCATATATATATATATATATATATATATATATATATATATATATATATATATATATATATATATATATATATATATATATATATATATATATATATATATATATATATATATATAGGTTGTATGTATGTGTGCGTATTTTTTGCGTGGTAATAAATTAACACTTATGCAAAAGCCAAATACACGCATACATAGACATATCTACATACATTCATACATGCATACAGATGTTCTTGCATTCATATGTATATACACATGCATTCATCTAGATTATATATATATATATATATATATATGTATATATATATATATATATATATATATATATATATATATATATATATATATATATATATATATATATATATATATATATATATATATATATATATATATATATATATGAATAAGCATATCTGTGTGTGTATAAGTATGTGTTATTTCCATATTAACAATTATGCTTTTATGGCACAACAAATTCTACATCACTGAACGACTACGATAAGTTGGCAGCAGCGCGGCAGAATCATTTATACAGTGAATATGACATGTCATATTTGGTTATTTCCCTTTACGTTTAGTGTTCAAATTTTAACAGCGTTGAATTTCCAATTTCACTTTTCTAAACTATATTCCATTAGTGCACATTTCTTTTATTTCACTCTAGGTACAGTAAAAATGTACAACATTGTTATATAATAGAAAAATAATTTTGTAGATAGGTATCTCAACCTAGAATTAAAGTTGGTGTTGTGATTTCGATCTATGATATTCTTCGCTACAAGAATATTTGATTCTGTCTAGAAATATATATGCGTAGATTAGCATAATGGCAAAATGAGATGCAAATTAGATACATTCATATGATGTTGTTACAAAAACAAATCGTTGAATGAAGTGTGTGTGTGTGATAATTTTATCATTATAGCTACAGTAATCGCTTCATGCATCAGACTCCCTCTCTCTCTTTCTCCCACAGAAGCACACACACCTATGTTTGTGTGTATATATATATATATATATATATATAAATACACACACATTGATAAAGATACATAGGTGGTTGTATAGGTAAATAGGTCTATACATGCATTCCTATAAATGTAGAGGTATGTGTAAATTAAATCAACACTCGTGAACATATACATCCATGTTCATAAACACACATACGTGTGCACAATGTTTTGATTAACTATATCTATCTTTATATATAATATATATATATATATAATGCCTCTAGAGACACTTGTTTGAGTATTTCTATTAGTATAATAAAACATAAAAAAGTAAGAAATATGTATGCGGGCAATCATTGAAAATTTGGAAATGTAACATAACGGATTCATATAGGAATAGGAGGGAGATGGGTACTCTCACAGTAGCAATGCATGCATAGACGCACACATACACACACGCGCGCGCGCACACACACTATTTGTAAAGATATTGAAAGAATAAGTGACTACATACAGAACCGTACATAACATATAAAGAGTTTAGTTCAAACTGCAGAGAGAACACGAATATGGCAGGGAACACGTATATCATTTTAAATATATTTACTTCACTGGTATGCTTTCAAAATACGTGAATGCGTGTAATACTATTCTACTTCGTTGCTTAACGTAACTCAGTATACATTTAGACACATAATGAATTCCTGCTTATATACATATATAATCAGACATATATACACCAAGTCGTATATATCAATGCACGTATTAGTATAAATATACATGTATATATACTCATGTGAAATAGAGAAACATATTGATACATTCAAGGACGTTTACACACATACATACATACATGTGTATATAATTATGTATATGACTGTGAATGCGCGCACACACACACACACACACACACACACACACACACACACACACACACACACACACATATATATATATGTATATTAGAGGGAGATAGATAGATAGATAGATAGATAGATACTAAAGCGCATCCAAGTGTAGTGTTAAAAAAATTCCGTCATCCAGAAGGAAGCCAGCTCAGAAGATGGTTGCTGGGAAATGGCTACAAATTCACGGTGATGCCCCAGCATGACTGACACACAAAATAACTTAAATGTTTATATATATATATATATATATATATATATATATTATAGGGAGATAGATATCTATATATATATTGTGTATGAACATATATTTGTGTATGGATATGTATATATATATATATATGTTTGAATATGCTTGCGCGCATATGCATGTATATAAATATATATACACACACACACAGATGGTTGTATATCTGCTTGTAGATATGGTTTTATGCAAATTTTTTACATACATTTATATATATGCAGATACGTATTTACATTATACACATATTTACATAAATATGCAATCATATGTATATATGTAAAAATAAACTTGGGCAAGTGTCTTCTACTATAGCCTCGGGCTGACCAAAGCCTTGTGAGTGGATTTGGTAGACGGAAACTGAAAGTAGCCCGTCGTATATATATATATATATATATATATATATATATATATATATATATATATATATATATATATATATATATATATATATATATGTATGTGCGTGTATATGTTTTTGTGTCTGTGTTTGCCCCCCCCCAACTTCGCTTGACAAGCGATGCTGGTGTGTTTACGTCCCCGTAACTTAGCGCTTCGGCAAAAGAGACCGATAGAATAAGTACTAGGCTTCCAAAGAATAAGACCTGGGGTCGATTTGCTCGACTAAGGGCGGTGCTTCAGTATGGCCGCAGTCAAATGATTGAAACAAGTAAAAGAGTAAAAGATTATATGTACATTCGTGTACAAGCATACATTTTTGCGCGCGCGCACACGCACCTCTTTAGGGATATATAAGTATTTCATGTCTGTAGATGCATACATGCATTATATATAAAGATATATATCTATATATATATATATATATATATATATATATATATATATATATTACTTAGAAGAATTCCTTAAGACTCGAGGCGACAGAAAATGGCTAGGTACAAATACATGTGCTCTTGGTGAAATGAAACATTGTAGACTTCAAGTACTCAAGTACTGTGCATCTGCAAGTATTCAAATTTTAACCCTCGATCTGTTTTGCCAGTGGATTCTTGGCGTGTCGCCCATACAATATAGTGAACACGAGTGGCAGTTTGAATTTCCAACACATGCTTCGGTAGAAGTCTCTTTAATATAATGCAGTTCATCATCGTCAGGTAAAATCCTATCTGTTTAAAATTTTAGATGACGTTGGGCTATATCTTTTGATGTAATCTTTTACAACTACATCAAATCAAATCCCATCGAAACAGCTGTTATGAATTTTAAACAGCATTCGTGTTTACTGATATTTATATAAGCTTTTAGGTGATTAGTTCCCCTTTATTACTCAAGATTACCACTGTGTTGTTGACTATAATTATGTCATTGAATCTTCTGATAGCTTGTTTACATCTTTGAATTTAATATACTTGTAAAGGTTTTATATTTTCTTAATTCGTCTAGGCAGGTTCAGGCACAAAATATATTATTTTCTACTCCAGGAGCAGGGCCCGAAGTTTTTTGGGGAGGGGACCAGTCAATTAGATCGACCTCCATTACACAAATGTTACTTAATTTATCGACTCCGAAAAGTTGAAAAGCAAAGTCGACCTCGACGAAATTTGAACTCAGAACATAAAGACTGACGAAATACCGCTCAGCATTTCGCTCACGATGCTAAACTTTCTGCCTGGCTCGCCGCCTTAGGCACAAAATAGATTAGTTGCTGAACTGTAACGACAAAATATAGTAACTTTTCTCTTTTACGATGACAGTGTATTCACAACTGTATCATTAGCACGCAGGAACCTGTGAGAAGCATTGTTATGACATGTATCTCGTTAGTCAGAATGACCCAAACGTTTGAGCCTAACCCAAGCCGCTGGCTTTGTTTCTACATTCATCGAACAAGCTGCTGATTGATGTTTATATGTGCCATCCAATGAAAAACAGTTTGTTCGCTGTAGGTATAAATGAAGACAAAGGCTTGATTTAGACTCCAAAGTTTGGTTATTTCTGGCTCACGATGCACAAGGCGTCGAAACTCCGGCGAGCTAAAATCCTGGGCAACAATGAATCAACTGGGTTGAAAACAGAGTCGTGAAAGAGGGAACTCAATGACTTAAATCACAGCGATGATTACATATTTTGCGTCTGGACCTGCAAAGACGCATTAAGAAAATGCAAATATTCGTTCCATATCACGCTCTACACAAATAACAAGGTTTTATATTTTCAATTTGTACTCCAAGAACGTTCTTTTAAAACTGCGTATACAAATAAAATCAGATTGTGATGCTTTTAACATATTCAATATTTTGCTGTATCTCCTTATAGCTTGACGTTCGATGTGATGTACTACTTGACGAATATGCATGAGGAGACGCTAGTGACACATTCCAACTAGAACTGAAGGTGAATCTAAGAAGATTGTAGAACAACTGTTTCTTTTCTGTCCATGTTCGAAGATAACGTTAGTGTGACTAAGGTGTTTGTAAGCAGTTGCAGCTTTTAAATTCTATTTTTTACCTACTTCATTTGAAGTTTACTCTCGCAACCCGAAAATTGATTCCTTGGAACCATCTGTGAAGAATAATGAAGAATATTTAAAATAAAATCCTATTGTTTAATTCTCATTATCTGCAAATTTGATTTTGTCTTTCATTTTATTCTCCTTTTTTTATGGAAATACTGTTTGTTGTTTGAACTATCATACACAACTTTTTCATGTTTATTTATTTTCGACATTTAGACGAAGGCCATCGATGATTATACTGACCCACTGATCAGAGACCTTCCAACCTTATCCTTACTAATAATACCATAGTGTATGTATATATATATATATATATATATATATATATATATATATATATATATATATATATATATATATATATATATATATATTACTAAATAACGAGACCGTAATTTCTTTAAAAGTGTAACTGACTGTAAATAAAGCATTTCTATAAATATTTTTTGTTAACGATATCATTGTTTAAAATAATTGTTTTATATTATTAGAATAGTTAAGTTTTCTTAAATGCTTTTTTTGCATACGATAAACTATTTTTTTAGTTTTAGTTCCAATTCCTCATATTGAAGACAACAATATGAACCATCCTTATAAAACAGTATAAAATTTCGTACACATTTAAAGCTGGACATTCACACAAGAATGTAACAAGGGAGTTGGGTCAGGGATATACTTTTGTACAACAACCACTGATTTAACTCGTTTCTTTAAATATGAAAGCTCTTAATTATATTAATACAAGATTGAGTGATTGCTCTTTACGCGTAAAGGAACAGAAACCAGATTGTGAAACTTGAACTTCATCGAAGTTTTAAAGGTGTCAAAATTGTACATGTACGTTTCTGATTTAATATGAATGTATTAGTAACTTCAATTAATAATTGTAAACCAGCTGTGCTGGAGAGGAGATAATCAAACTAAAAAGAATAAAGCAATTTCTTGTCTTGTGACACTGTTTATCGATACAGTTATTTTAGCAAGACAAGAGCTTTAAAGAGGTTTATCAAGGGGAAATGTGTACAATGATTGTACCAAATTTCAATGACTTTGAAAACGAACCTGAAGGATGTAGAATCACAAATCAGATGACTCCTATAAAGATTACAAATACATTCAAAATTATGTAAGCAAGTTTCAGAAACTAACGGAGTCAACACGCTACCGATCAGTTTTGTTCAAAGTCAAGAATTCATAAATACACAATTGCAGTAGCTATTTCCAGTTATTTATAACTGAAGCGGTCGACCAAAACAATCAATCTTATCGAGTACTTCACTAATATTTATTCAGTCAACCGCAATCACTGTGGGTCCAGCATATCCTTTTCAAAATACATTAACGATTTTGTGATGAGAATATATCGTAAATAGCATCATTAAGCCAATGTCAAATTTTATAGATTATGTATAATCTAAGATTTCTGATTTATATATTAAGAGTTTCCAAATGTCAGAGATTCAAGTCATCGGATTAGATTGTGTATGTACGTGCATACGATTCGTTTGTATATCTATATAGAAGAATTGTTAAAAACGGAAAGCAATGCCTTAAAACGTTTGCTCTGGTTGTTCACGTTCAAAGTTCAAAAGACTCTGAGGTCAATTTGGACACTCATCCATTCAGGGACATTAAAATACAGTGCTAATAAAATACTGGGGTTAATGGTATCAACTAATCACCATCTCTTAAAAATGCTGGCCTACTGTTTATCTTAGAAAACATTAATGCGTTTGTGCTTCAAATTTTAAGACAACTTACTGTTATCTACTTTTCAAATATCTTCTCACTATCGAACTCGCTTTTTTTTTCTTTTGTCTTGCATTGAACATCTTCAATAAATGCATTGTCAAATTCCTAAGCAGGGAATTTGAATCCTTTGGTATATAACATTGCTGAAACCAGTGTTTTTTATTCTAAACTTTTATCATCTAAGAGTCTTCAGGCATATCCTACATAATTCTCTCTTTTGTCCATCACAGAAATTTGAGAAGAATACCAAACAAATTAACAGAAAAATACAAATATGCGTTCCATTTACAGTATTATCGATTTTTACAAAAAGAAAGAACTTGGTATATAGACTGCATCTCTATAGATACTTCTAACAATGTCATCTCACAGGGAAACATGAGAAAAATAGAGGATTAATTATTTATTTAAATGTGTTGTATTTTCATGTTATATTCTAACAAAGAATGCTGTTGAATGGCAGACACAGCAGAACGAGGGATTATAAGATCGTCGCTATTTGTTTACTTGGATCTCCACTCTCATTAACAAACACCAGAATCAACTTCCGTGGTCTTGCATTGCAGATCAATAGAATGAGTCCAGTCATGTACAGAAGCAAAATCAATCAACCATAACCACGATGCACATTTGTGTAAATCAATATTGCATATGCAGACACTAATATACAGACTCATAAACAAACACACAATATTCAAGGTCTTGTGTCTGTTCATTGTACAGAAATCCATATTTCCTTCTTCATCAAAAATGGTGTGTGTGTGTGTGTGTGTATGTGTGTGTGTGTGTGTCGAAAATGGTACTGCGTCCAGCAGAATGCTTCACGCAATTGAAATGCAATTTCTTACGTTCTAATATTCTATTGTACCGTTGACTAATTTGACATTTGGGAGTTGATGAGGATACTATAAGAATATTTTGATGGTTTCTTAAAGAATTCCAGAACGGCAAATGGTAACCCACATTAAACCTGGTGTCTAAGAAATCACGTTTATTATTGATGGAGAAGCATACTACCTACAATCTATGACACAAACATAATGTCAGTATGATTGAATCTCCTTCAAATTATCTCAATGAGAACATTGCATACGTCACCTAAAACATCTTATGTAACGTGTTCGCTTCTGTAAAATATCTGCGTATCAAGCTGAGACTAACTTAATTTATATAATTTCTAGACATATGTACCATTACACAGATATATGAATTTACAATAAGCCTTAACAGTTTTCTTCACTAAGTTGCAGCTATGTACTCCTCAAAACGTTATAAACTAGTTATCATTTCTAGGGCATCACATTTATTCTAGAAATACTTTACCAATATACATATATATATATATATATATATATATATATATATATATATATATATATATATACATATATTGTTGTACTTGGGGATGGTCATGTTGCCAGTTTAGGGGGTTCATCAGACAACGTGTACATGGGTTCTACGCAAGCTATTTTAACACAGGCAGGGATTTCGTAGGCTGAACGTCAACTATGTCTAACGTGTTGATACTTGTAATTATTATATATCTAAAAAAAAAAAAAATTAAATGTCTGTTATTTCTTACTCAATCGATCTTTTGCAATTTTCTCATCGCTTTCTGCCGGAGCGAGGGTCACACCTGCGAAATGATCGCCACCATTAAACACAAACACACACACACACGTGCGTGTGTGTATGTGTGTGTGTTACCATAACAATCTCATATTATTCATCAGTAATTTTAGGATGAATTGGCGATATAACGCGTATATACAGCAGTTTAGTCAAGCAGTTTAGTCAACGAATCACCTATTTTATATATTTCAATTTTCAGAAATCTAAGTTAACTGTCTACATAGTCGTTAAATGAATAACAAGCATGAATAACATTGGACTTCAATATATGCTAGACCCAACGGTACCATGGCGCAACGCAGCAAAGTTTATTGGCATAATAGCAAGTCATAATACTTTAAAATCTTGGTTTTCCTCGAAAATGAAAAGGGTCGAGAGAGACCTTGAGTTAGTAAATTGAAATTCAGCTATGTACGAAGGTTGATTTCAATAGTTGTGCATTGTTATAACTTTAAATTTATGATATAAATGCGTTTCCGTATGTATGTCAAAAAGTTAACTATTACAATTACGTAAGGGTGCAAAGTTAGAGTAGAAACCTATCAAACCAGTATATAAGCAGTGCTTAGAGCGTTATAATTTAGTATGTCTAAATTATAATACTCTCTCATATATATATACGCGAACTGTTATTAAGCAGTTTCAATTTACCAAATGGCCCGAGAGCATTATGGAAAATCATTACAGACAAATTTTCGATGACGAAGTTGTATGATCACAGGTTTAATTAAGGTTACTATTTACTCCACCATATGTCTTGAATAATATGTGTCAGTGTGTCTGTAGACGTAAATGTGCATATCCAAAATGGAGACGAATACCATTCTGCCGTGTGATCGGCTTCAAAAATTGAAATATTAAGCTAATTTTCGTCGCATGAAACCAATGGTAGCCTTTACACAAAAGCAAATAAATTCTTCCACCAATGCACTATTGAGCACTCCTTCTCGTTGTTTGACATTTACCTGTGTGTGCCTGTGTATATATATATATATATATATATATATATATAATGCAGTTCTATATTTAAGAGATGAGAAATGTACATTATTTACATTTTTCCTCATCTTGTCTGTGGTTAACACAACGCTTCGGCTCATATACACTCCACCCTTCATCAGGTGCCTTGGAGAGATTTCGAACCTGGGTTCTCATTCCTAAGGTCTTATTATTATAATATTATTATTATATTATTATTATTTTTTTTATTCAAGTCACTGCCTGGAATCTAACTCGGAATCTTGGGTTTAGTAGCTCGCGCTCTTAACCACTACGCTGAATAATAATAATAATAATAATAATAATAATAATAATAATAATAATAATAATAATAATAACAGCAACATCGAAAAATACCTTAGGGATGAGAACCCAGGTTCAAAATTTCCCCTAAGGCAACTGATGAATGCTGAAGTGTATATCAGCAGGAGTGTTGTGTTAACAACAAACAAGCGGAGGACAAATATTCGTCAAATGTAAATAATGTTTGTGTGTGTGTGTGTACGTGTGTGTGTGTGTGTGTCTGTGTGTGTGTGTGTGTGTCTGGGTGTGTGTGTGTGTGTGTGTGTGTGTGTGTGTGTATAAATAATACAAAATGGGACAAGGACGCAAAAGATCCAGGCCGTTAAGTGATACAAGAAAGGGACAACGAAACATCCAGATAGACGATACAAAGAAATCAAGGACAGGTCATTCGGAGTTTTCCTTCATCAGTCACGTTCGAGATAATCTTTATAATTTCGGGCTGGTTATACTCGATACTGCTCGAATCTGGCCAGCCACACACACACACACGCACACACACACACACACACACACACACACACACACACACACACACACGTATATATATATATATATATATATATAGGCGCAAGAGTGGTTGCGTGGTACGCAGCACGCCTACCAGCCACATGGTTCTTGGTACAGTGGTACTTTAGGTAAGTGTCTTATAATATAGCCTCGCGCCGACCAAAACATTGTGAATGGAGTCTGAAAGGAGCCTGTTGTATATATATATATATATAAATATATATATATATATATATATATATATATATTACAAATAAAAGTGTAAAGGATTATCAATTTATTCCTTTATTAATAATTTTTACCAAGCACTTCGGTATGTAAACACTTCAGCACATTAGCTGCTATTTCTGAACTTCGATATGTGGTGAAGCAACTGTTGCTGATCCCTTAATTATATATATATATATATATATATATATATATATATATATATATATATATATATATATATATATATATATATATATATATAATTAAGGGATCAGCAACAGTTGCTGATATATATATATATATATATATATATATATATATATATATATATATATATATATATATAAATTTTAAATACTATAGAACCCCTGAAAATAGTATCTACGATCTGCGTCAGTGTGCTAAAAATATTTCAAAGAATTGTCTTTAGGACCAAACCACAAATACTTGAGCAAATAAACTGTTAAAAAATAATAAGGAAATGTTTTAAAGCAAGCAAGACGTATGTGTTTGTTGTTCGGACCCAAATACTTGACAAAGAAAAACAGGAAAAGATGAAAAGTCTAAGAAGAAAACAGAAAGAGAAAAACCTTCTACCGAACGAAATTGCAGGTATAGCTACTTTTATGGCTCCCTAACTGAAATGATAGACGGAAATAGCGGTGGGAGGATTTGTTGTTTGGCAACTCAGTGCTGGAACCTAAGGGGTGATAATGCGTGGGAGTCATCGTGCGTGTGAGTATTATGGGTGCATGTCTATCTTGAAGTAGTGTGTGGGGAAGTTGATTTTACACTACACACTTGGAAGTTCGATGCAGTATATGAGGATTCTAGAGGTCCAGGGTAAATTACCTCTCCTATAGAACATTCTCGCAAGAATAGGAGTCTGTGCATTCAAGGTCTACTCCGTGTATCAAACTTCAGCCCAAACTGCTATCAAGATTTTTGCGCTGCAACAATTATGCGCAAGTTCTTACTTTTTTACAATCATAAAAAGCTGTGATTGCTTTACTAAACTGAGTGTAAAAGTAAAATTATACCTTAATATCTGCCAAACTGAAGTGTACACATACTCCTAACTAGCGATATAATCAACTATTTTCCGTTAACATGGGTGCTGCGATGTTGCTGTCTCATGTCTATAAAACCGAAGCTTTTTCGAAACAGAACAACGTTTATTCAATCTAAATACTTTATAGCTCAATCCAATCTAACAGCCACAAACTCGTTACTGTAGACTAATACATTTCTGTTTACAGCTTCTCACCCACATCTGCGGTACATACAAATTGTAGCATTCTTTAGAGCTGTCTCTCTTCTCCTGGCCACTTCCAGCTCACTCTTAATATTGAATATCACAGCACTTATTAACATTGCACTATTTCCTAGCTTAGTATCTCCACTATTCACCGAGGTGTAAAATTCTTCCTCAACCTAGTTTACTTTGTTTGTCATGGGATGGTCTAGGAAAAGATGTATCTCAAAGAGCGATATTTTTTCAATTATGGCGAGACAAACATTTCGCAGTTCATAGGAACCAACGCTGAACTACACGGCTGTCATATCAATAATTGCTTTGGGATCACATTTCATACCTTGAAACAACTCAAAACCCTCATCACATATGAATTCACGTCTCTCAGTTTGATTTCACTGTCTCTCTCACTTTTATAAATTTTCTATATTATGTATCCCACGGCCAATACAACCTCAACAATTCCTTTACTTTATATAAAACTTAACAATTTCCCTCCTGATTCAGTTCACATTTTATCCCACGAAACAAAACCCAAATCCATAACTCACCACGTCTCTTTCTCTCACTCCGCAACTTCGAGCAAATTTAAGACTCACTCTCTACGCATTTTTCCTCATTTCACTCTGTGGCAAACGCCAAATTTTATTCGAAGCCAAATGCACCGCTTTCTCAGATTCGACTGTAATTCCAACCTCTTACTCCGTATTTGATTTATTACAGACTGCTCCAATTTCCTGCACTTATTACTCCGTTACTTTAAATTTTCAATGAACCATTCATTCCGGCACATTTAATTTTGACATTATTTTCTAACCATTCTTTGATCAATATCTACTTTAAAATTATGCTTGATTTATTAGTCCACAGCTTCTAATACATCCACGTATCCTACTCACCTTTCCCACTACTCACTCGAGACACTATCATATAAATTCATGCTGAACACAACAACATTTAAAAGAATTGGGTTTTTTGTTTATTACATCACGGTTCGAATCACATGCACTGCCAAATAAACCATCTACTGTATTAAACGCTAACTAAAACAATCCTGCAATGTATAAAACAATTTCTTTTCGGGAAATGGTCACATCTATAGTACTGATCAAAATCAAAAAGTGATGCGATAGCGTAGCAACCCCTGATGGACAAACACTTGTTACTTACAAACCAAAATAGAAAAGTTCCAGGCACAGTATCACAGAAAATCATAGAAAGACCTAATCCCTATCATAGTGGGTGCAGAATCACAGAAATGTTTCCAAAGTAATTCATACCCAACTTTTGTATGTAAGCACTGCATCAATAGCATTTGGGATATTAAGAAATTTGGAAAACCCTTATCTTAAACATATCATCTAAATGCTTCCAGAGTCACTTGACTAAAACTATCCGAATACAATCTAATACTTTTCTATATACTTTATTTTTTGTTTGCTATTCGCACTTCTATCATTGCTCAGTCTATATTTCTCTGCGTTATATTCCCTCATAGCAGGAATATTCCGTTCCCCTGCATACAAAATGTTATATCCTTGCCCGCCATTAACGATTGATAAGGCATTGACATTTTACGATTTAAATCTCAATGTCTTACAACATTTTTAGTTTTCGCACAGCATAAAACAATATCAAAATATAGTTCTTCCCAATTTCGTAAAAGTACCGAGTGAGAGAGAGTGGGGATAACCATCATAACTAAAGCTATGGAAATGTAAAACATTTCGAGGAAAGCGAGATATTTTTTTTCTGATTAGTTTCCATAATTTTCTAATAAAATGCAGAGATCAACAGTAGTTGAACAAGAGTTGCTTTTCAACCTTTTCACATGTTATTCGCTTGCATAGTTTTACACATACAAATAACTTTTTCTACAAATCAGTAATATTTTTCGTCGTCATAAGATATATATATATATATATATATATATATATATATATATATATATATATATATATATATATATATATATATATATATATATATATATATATATATATATATATATATATATATATATATATATATATATATATATATATATATATATATATATATAGGATACGTGTTCCTTTATATCTTTCTATGTAGGCTTGTATATGGCCTTTCGATTGCTTTACATTTTAGTCGGATACATGAAGGATAGTCGGGTCTTTCAAATATTTTATCTTGTTTCTTTCTTTACGTGTCTTAGATTTACGTTGTTCTGTTGACTGCTTAAGTATGTTACTAAATTTATTTTCAGTCATACGAATTTCTGATAATCAGTCTCACTTTCTTTGTGTAAAATTATTTGGAGCATATACTTTCAAACGAATTTCGTCAAAGCATGTAATTTTGATCAGAATTTTATCTTGGAATAATAGCTTTGAAGCGAATATTCCCCATACACTAAGAATTTTAAAGACGTAACTAAATTTAATGAACAGAAAATTATCCCATGTTACACGTAAGGTTCTCGAAATATTTAATAACCTTTGTCGTTGACGATAACTTAAACATAAGCCCTTAGATGAAGATGACGTTAGAAAACAATTGCCCATTTGCAAGAAAATATACACAAGAAATTGACCAAACAAACGTATTAAAATACAACGAAATCAAACACAGAGGGACGAATATAAAATATAGTCAGTTATCGTAGTTCTCGTCTGTCAATTAATGTAGTATGAAAGTCGGGTTGTGTGAAAATACAACAAATACTGAAATACACCAAAGACTTAACAAAAATTGATTCATCTTTTCTACGTTCCTCGACACATATAAAGGAAGGAGATAATTGTTATAAAGGTATATCTCTTCTAGAGATTGTGATACGTGCTTAAATCCCTTAAACAGTACAATATTTTAATTTGTGTTAATATTGATAACTGAAGATATGACAGATTTTGAAATTACGGGCATGGCTACGAACAATATCAACGAAAGATAACGTCTTACAAATGCTGTCCACATCATTTTCGTTTTTAGAATGACTTTCTCCACAAATTTATATATGACGTTTATCGCTATGCATATAGTTTTCAATTCAGTTGGATGAAATTAAAAAGAACGATGTCTAACAATTGTATTTCTTTACGTTTCCGAGAAAATATTACCTGTCAATAATGTAGTACTTAGTTTTCTGCAATTTCATGTTTTCTCTACTGTTAAATGGAATATTGTGGGTGACTACATGGTGCAACTATAACATTTACAAATTAACAATAATGCCAATAAAGTTTAAGCTTCAACATTTTAAATATATTTAACGCACTCTATCTCTTACATTTAAAACAAGACTTTAAAAATATAACTAATAATATTTTGATCCTAATCAGATAAAAATCTCAGAAACCACTCAAATGATTTGCAGCCTTAATTGCTAATAACTAATGCAAAGTCGACATGGAATTGTTTAAAACAAAGGAATAGGAAAATAATAAGAAAAAAATTGAACATACCTGTCGGTGGATTTGCAAACAGTTCGAATTCTTTTGTTTCCCAATAGCAATGCTACGGAGAGAAGGCGATTGATATAAATGATTACACACACATGCACACACACACGCACACACACACATACATACACACATGCGCGCGCGTTTAAATTAGGAAGTCCTGTCGCATATTTGACACAATCACTTTGAGCGTAATTCTTCAATAGCTATGGTAAGTTAAGGATTAATGTTTATACATTAGTAGGTAAATTTTGAAAGGTGTTCATACCAGACGGATACCAGACATTGTATTTGCTATGATTAGCAAAGGTTATCTTCATCCGTCGATGGAAATGTAACTTGAAATGTCTGCAAATGGAAATGATATTTTAGCCAGCTTCTCACCTTATCTATTGCAGGTTACCTTCGATCTGGATGACCAAATTCTGTCAATACTGCGCTCCTGTAAACCGTATTTGAGAATAGTCCAAGGTAAATTGCACGAGAGTGAGCAAAAGAGTTTAAATGCCACATTGTTTAGAAAAAAAACACGTATTAAGGTCATCTCTACAGATTTTCCATACAAATTATAGCGACTATAGATTTTCCAGTGTCCCTCCAAGTCATTCATAAAAATACCTTCCACCGATTGCTTCTCAGTTTAATGAAAGTGTTACTCTCTACTCGTCATCGGATAGTATACTTGCTAACTAACCTTTCCTGTGTATAATCACCAAACGTTATAAAAGTAGGTTGCCTATAATCATCTCTAGCAAAGCGACAATGTTTAACCTCCAGTGAAAAAGAAAACTCAAAATTTAAACCAGGACAGCTTACGAAAAGAGTTATGCTTCTCTATAAACACAGTTATATGACACTGTCTCAAATGGTGGTCTATGTCAGTCAGGTGCTATGATACTTGGTTATCCTATGGTGAATCTGAAATCCCTATGGAATTTATATGATTCATGAAATAATTTGTCAGAGATTCCCTTTAAAATATTCAGTAAAATCTTAACAACTAAAGATTGATTGTGTCATTTATTCTAATTGGCTCATCTTAGAAAATTACTACTATATTCTATTGTAATTTGTAATGTTTACATGAAGATTGCATCAATAAGAAATATTCATGTGATTAACAGATTAACAACTGGCGATAATAACTATTTCGCTTTATGTACATAATTTTTATTTTCAAACATCAGGTGTTGGTGACTGCAGCAAGAAAAATAGAATGAAATAATGTGGTGATACTCGAGAAAGCTGTAGCTAGATGTTGAATTTATTGATACATGATTTAGTGAGATTTAGTTGTTGTCACACAATAATGATATGCTTGGAAGGGGAGAGAGACAGAGAGGGAAAAAAAAAGAATGTGCGATATAGGAAAAGAGAAAGTGAGAGATTCGGATCGTAAGTTGGGGTGAATTTAGTGTATAGCTAGCTATTTTATAAAAGACTTCGACTTAATATCAATAAAAGAAATACTGTGTTTATAAACCAGTGATTGCCGTGCGTCGGTTAGTCAGCCTTTGTCAACAGCACATCCGAATGTGAAAATTCTATCAACGTATGACATTCCCCACATTATTATTGGTTCTTTTTTCATTCAGAATTTCAAATATATACGAATATGTTTCCCAAACGATAAATGAGGTTCTTTGATGTTCTTGCTTTTCTTAAGGATGTTAGTGTTACGAGTGTAATGAAACAGCTCAAACGTGAATGGAAAGCGTACGGATGTTATATAGTGAGAACTGACCTTTTGTTCTCTGATATTTCTTCGCTCGCTACATCATTAATCATTTCTTTATAAAACCACTAGTCATCAAATTTATCGGAGAAAGGGGTTTAGAAAGTATAAAGTTCGTTTTATAAAGTTTGATAGTTAACTGATTTCAGTGATATGAAATATCTACAAACGAATCTAAAGTTGTGGTCGCAGAACGGATGTGGATTGCAGCTATCTTTGCTTCTCAAAACTTCACACATAAATGCCAAGACATTTTATTTAGTAGGGTGATATTAATACTTGATTCGAATGCTTCAAGAAACTCCCTTATCATGAATATATTATTTAATGAATTCTATATTTTTTTTTGTTTTTACTGTTAAAAAATATTTGCTGTACTTAAAGGAAGCCTGAAATTAAGTAACACACCTTAACAGAAATAGGGTACAACTGCATCCGATGACCCATTGTGCCTACATTGCTTTAATAACGAATATAATCGATAAACAATAGACAGAACTGCATAGGTGTGAGTGCTAGATTGATTTTCTCGTGAACATTTCAACGTTTCAATTGTATCATGTTTGATTGTTATTGCAATGTTTTCGGGGAAAAAATAAATAAAAAGAGAAAATTGGCAATATTCTTCTTGTCAAAAGATTTGTTTAATTGGATGTTTATGTATTGCAACTGTTCTTTTTTTTTTTTTTTTCCTTAATTGAAACATTTTCTACTGATGACATCTTCATTCAGTTGTCATTGAAAAGAAAATTGTTATTGCTCTAAATATTTAATAATTCGTCATTTTTTGTAATGTTTAATTATATTTTATTTGATTTACATTGTTTAATTTTAAATATTACTTTTGTTATTGTTTTGGACAGTTTAAATAAAGGTTCGCAAATCATTTTTCTTTATTTAAATGACGCTGCATTATAGGAAAAATATAATTTGTTGTGTTTATATTATGGAAATGGTTTCAGTGTGAGAATCATGACAGCGCGATGTGTGTCAGAAGAATGAAATCATCATCTAACACTATATAATCGAAGTCACGAAATTAACTTGTCGAAACCTTATTTCTGATACCAGGAACTTCAGATTTCTCATGAATAATATCAAGCTTTTACATTCAGCCTGGGGAAAAAAATGCGTTTCGGTAGATCAGGAAATGCACTGTAGTTATTAATCTCAAAATAAACATTGTTTCATTTTAAACTCCTTCTTCGTTGTTATTGCTTTTAACACCCCCGGTGCAGGCGGAATTAAACTCGGCTCATTGGTGTTGATAAATGAACTGTGCAACTAAAGCTGTGTTGCAGTGATCAGATAAAAGAAAATCTCAATATGATTATCAAGGCGGCGTGCTGGCAGATTCGTTATGATTAGCGGTGTTTCATCTGCCGTTACGTTCTGAGTTCAAATTTTGCGGAGGTCTACTTTGCCTTTCATCCTTCCGGGGTCAATTAAATAAGTACCAGTTACGCACTAGGATCGATGTAATCGTCTTAATCGCTTTGTCTGCCCTTATTCGTTCCCTCTATGTTTATCTATCCAAAGCAAAATGTTATGTGTTATAAATTATTAAAGTTTCACATTGAATTATGGTTTAATTATGTTTTAACCAACTCGCTTGCAAATGACTCTAACTCACAACCAACGGCGCTGTGACAACGAATTATATTATGCAAAATGTCAGTTATGATATTTACAGATAAGATAAATATTAAATATGATGCTCGGATATAAACAATACTAACGTAAATGAAGTATTAGGCTCTATGTTTCAGGTCAATGGGAGCTCTGATTGAAATACTGGTGGAATGTTACACTATATTTCAACATCTTTATGTCCACTAACTAATTCCAAGCAATTTCAGTTTTAGATGTAATTTAGTTACTTCGAAATAATATTCGGTACGGGATTCTTGAAAGTCATATAATACATATTCAAATTTATGCCTAAATTCACAATCCCATCCGAATAAAAACTACATAAATATGCACACATATTGTTAAGAGGAGTGAGAACAAGGACAACCCTCATGAAGATATTTAGTAAACGAAGATTAAAAATAAAATAAAATAAGAGCAGACACTTAACTCAAATGTACGCAAGATTTATATGTGATTTACTTAAATATCATTTGATGTTCACATTATTTGTAGGCTGGCCAATGAGATATAAGTTAACCTATGAGGAACAACCAATCATCCATGAAACAAGTGAAGTTAATCTCCAATATTCTTCTGTGAACGAGGCAAATATCCAATGATAATTTGTTGAGACTCAGTACAACAAAGGAATTGGAAATTCAACATTGTTAGCAAGCACTTTAGTCTACTGTCTGTGCCTTTATACATACATACATACATACATACATACATACATACATACATACATATACACACACACATACACACATTTGTATTATGGATTAGAAAATAAATAGAAATGATAAAATGTATAATTTCTGACTGACTGGTTGAATTGTATTACTATCTCCCACAAATTTATGTCAATTGGCTGCGTAGAATTAGTGTATGTCAATCTTAGTTGAGCAGTGGATATTGTGAAACATATGCAGCTTTAGTGAATGTTTCTATACGACACTAATCTATATATATTATATTGCTGATTGTCGTTGAAACAATACAGAGACTACACTTTAATTCACCATCAAAGACGCCAAGAAAAATGTATTTGTTCATGATTAGACGCCATGGACAACTATTTTGATTGTTATCCAACATATCACGCGCCGTATAAACTAAAACAACCATGCACACAAGTACACACGTGTGAGTGTGTGAAGCCGTACACCAAATAACATATACACATATGTATATATATCAACACACACACACATATATATATATATATATATATATATATATATATATACATATATATATATATATATATATATATATATATATATATATATATATATATATATATATATATATATATATATATATATATATATATATATATATATATATATACACATACATACATACGTATATATATACACACACCTATGTAAGAATATTAAAAATAAAAACTTAGGGAATCGGAATAATTATTCTAGGTTATCAGGATATTTACTATTTTACACCTTACTAATGCAAAACAAACAGTATCAATAATAATATTACAGATTTGGAATTTTACCAATGAGACCACAACATCATTTTCAGGACAACCTTATTTTCTGGAGTACACATAGAATGTTATACCAAACATCTAATCTAACAGTATCATTTAAATTCTAATATAAAAAACGTACATTAGAATTAATTAAAAATTATACAAAACACATTTTATAGCATTGAAGGAATTAAAAAGGCGATGGAACTGAATATCACCCAACTACGGACACCAAAGGAAAAAGTTAATGAAAACACGATTCCGTTCATTAACACATACAGTCCTGGAATAACTAACATATTCCGCGTCATAAAATCGAACCTGCCTATACTCCTTCAAAGCCCTAAGATGAAAACTCTGATTGAAAAAAACACCTTACGGAATAGCAGACGCCAACCAAAAAACCTTAAAAAACACCCAACAAGGGCAGAATTCAGATCTGAAACTAAACCAGAATTCATAGTAAAAGAATGTGGTGATAGGAGATGTGGAACGTGTAACAATACCAACAACTACAAATACATAGAAAGTGGTTCCAACATAAAATACAAGAACGGATCTATTTTTAAAATAAATGCAGATATGAACGGCAAAACACAAAATCTCATATACTGCATCACCTGTCCAAACTGTAAAGAAAATTACATTGGCGAAACGAATAACTCACTTTGTCAACGTGCAATAATTTACAGGCAACATATCCGACAAGAAGAACTACGAATGATTCCATTAAGTAAACATCTGGAAATATGCGGAGACGGAAAGTTCAAAATCTTTCCCTTTTATAAATGTACACGGGACGATCCACAATACCGAAAGGCAATGGAACTACTCTTCATGAAAAAATGTTCCCCTAAGTTAAATGTTTGAAAGAGAAAAAAGAAAAACAAGGAATACGTTTTGTATGTATATATATGTTTGATATGATATATATAGTTATGGATCTATTTTAAAACGGGGGCCACAGTTTTCATTAATATTTTACGTTGTGTTTTTGGTACCGAAAGACTTTCAAACTTCGTATACTTATCTATTTTGTATTATAGAACAGAAAAATATTTTTGTATTCGAATTTATTTCATGTAAAAAATTGTCTTATTTCGATAATTTCAACCAATCACTGACAAGTATTCAGTTGTTTACATTTACTCCTTTGGCTGATTAAGCGGTGTAAAGCGTATTTAATCTCCATAACTTCTGACATTTGCAGAGAGGCAACACGTGTGTTCGTTTTATTTGCCTTTTTCATTTTAAATTTGCTTTTTTCATTTTCTTTTTTTCTTCGTTTTATTTGCTTTTTTCTTTTTAAATTTGCTGTTTTAACCTAACCCTAACCCTAGGGTTAGGGTTAGGGTTAGGGTTAGCTTATAATAGAAAGGTTTATTAGCTACTGCCAATATGCTTCAGCCATTTTTTGACAAGGAAATAATAATTTTATCACCGATAGAATTGTTTCAGAATCGTTTGTTTATGTAGTCGGCACTTAATGTATATCGGCTGAATGGACGTCAGTGATTGGTTGAAATTACAGAAATACGATAACTTTAACATGGAATAACTTAGGGATTTCTTTTTTTTTAAGAAGACTAAGATACAAAATGTTTTATATGACACATTCTACCAGTGTTCCAAGTTTCAAAGTGTTTCGTTAAGAAAATACTGTGGCCCCCGTTTTAAAATAGATCCATAGTTATTTTTACTAAATTGATTTTACTAATTCGATTTTTCAAATTTACAAAGATTATACTAATATACTCTCATGCAGAACTACACCTTACAAAAAATAAATAAATAAATGAATGTATTACAGGAATATATTCTAAATATAAAAAGAAAGGACAAAGATTATAAAATGAAAGAACTAAATAAAAACAAAAGAAAAAAACAGGAAGACGTTTTTGGTTTCTTTATATTTTCTATTCATTATTCTCTATTTTTTTCTTTCTTCTTCCTTCTTCTACCATTCCTAAAAACTGTCTCAAAACAATACAGTAAGTAGTAAACAAGCTTTTAACCTTTTTGTCTCTTTTTTTTTTTGACACTCCTTAAAAAAGACCGTTTCAATACAATGGCCCATCTCTCTCTCTTTTACCACATCCATCTCTCTATCTGTCTGACTATCAGTCTATCTATCTATCTCTCTATGTGCCTATATATCTGTCTATCTGCTTATACATCTTCCATTGTCTCCAAGTCCTCACAAAAAAAACAAAAAAAACAAAACAATGTTCTGTTATAAACAACCCCCCGACCAAAAAAAAACACCTGTTTTTATATAAATAAGCTAGATCTCTGTATTTTCACAGTTATATTTGACAAGTTCGAAAGACGAACGAAAGCGCTACAATATGTATAAAATAAATGAAAGAAGTAATTCCAAAATTCTGACGACTTTTTTTTCAATATATAGTTCTGTACATCACACCTAACACTCTACACACAGACACACACACACACACACACACACACACACACACATACACACGCACACACACACACACACACACACACACACACACATATATATATATATATACACCTTACCTATTATTAGTCTGGGGAGGGAAAGAAGTTAATATTAATCAACGCTACACGTGTTTCTGCGCTGGTGGTTTGCTTTACCAGGCTATAACTATGCCTGGTATATATATATATATGTATATATATATATATATATATATATATATCGTTGACTGCTCAGGAGTTCATCCGCCCTTTGACAGGTCTTATTTTTTTTTTCGTCCTGCAGGGTGTCCTGAGCAGTCAACGACCATCCAACAAAATGTCTGTACATATGTATATATATATATATGTATGGGCGTGTATATGTGTGTGAATGTCTGTAAATATGTATATATGAATAATTTTAATTTTATATATATACTATTTTTTATCTTTTATGTTTTATTTATATATATATTTTTTTTTATTAATTTTTTTATTTATTTAATTTTTTTTTTTTTTTTTGATGAGCTGCTCCACATCGGTCACCGGAGTGATATTTGATCACTTTACAGAGTGTCTGAGTGTCGGTTAGGTGTCTGGAATGGGACGGCTTACCTCATGGGCAGGTAGAAGCTCTTTAACCTTGGTTGGTAATCTACCTAGGAGAAGGAAATCTCCGAAATAAAACCTGAGGCCTTGGAAATTCCTGGTTTTGTCAATTCTCTTGTCACACCGGTGAAAGTCTTCTTGGGCTAATAAGTGGGGGTAGTGCAGTGCAAGCTACACCCACTAAAAATTATTCATCTGCACAGGTACTTCCTGTACTCCAAATCTTAGTAAAATCATTCAATTGGTTGGTTGGCAGAAACCTAAAAATGCACCTGTAACTTATTTTAAAATGTCTGAAACAAATTCAGTAAATGGCAAAAAAGGCTTGGGAACATCAGGGGAACAGGTCTGGCCCGGCAGGTGTCCCAGTGTATCACAGGCTGGACCCGGTCGTCATCCTGCCACTGTGGTCAAACAGTCCTCAAGAAAAAGTAAAAATGAACATCGTTTGAATGTTGGCTGTTGGAATGTGCGCACACTTCTTGATGATAATTTCACGAAGAGGCCAGAAAGGCGTACTGCACTTATTGCATGTGAGCTAAAGAAATATTCCCTTGATATAGTTGCTCTCTCTGAAACTCGTCTCTCTGGTGAGGGTCAAGTAATGGAATCTGCTTATGGATATACTATCTTCTGGAAAGGCCTACCTAAGGGTCAGCGTAGAGAATCTGGTGTTGGGTTTGCTCTCAAGAATACATTAGTGTCCTCCATTGCAGAGCTTCCAAGTGGTATATCTGACCGGATCATGTCATGCCGTATCAAACTGACAAAAGGTAGGTTTCTTACCGTTGTCAGTATTTATGCACCAACAATGTCCCATTCTGAGGAAACTGTGGGACAGTTTTATGACAATCTAGCAAGATTATTGAGGAAAGTACCAATTTCTGACAAGCTGGTTATTTTGGGAGATTTCAATGCAAGAGTTGGAAGGGACTATGTTTCATGGCCTGTTTTAGGTCGACATGGGATTGGAAAATGCAATAGAAATGGAGTAGCTCTTTTGACGTTTTGTACTGAGAATGATCTGGTTGTCACCAACACTCTGTTTAAGCAGAAAAATAAATATAAAGCCACCTGGATGCACCCAAGATCTAAGCACTGGCATCTCATAGATTATATTTCGATTAGGAAATGTGATATGAAAGACGTTTCTAGCGTTCGGTTCATGAGAGGGGCAGAGAGCTGGACTGACCATCATCTACGGCGTGGCAAAATAGATTTTTCGAAAAAACCTAAAAACCGACAGTCTGGTCCTAAGATACCCAAAAAGTTAAACGTTGCAAACTTTAAATCATCAAGCAACTTGCAAAGATTCCACAACGCTATAGAAAGTATTAATCTTGACCCAAACAATTTATGGGACGATTTCAAAACAAAAGTATTTCAGGCTGCAAGTTCGTCAGTGAGATTTAAATCTCATGAATCCAGAGATTGGTTCTCAGATAGATCAGCAGAAATTCATGATCTACTTTTAGAAAAACAAAACTTAGGCAATACACTGCTCTCTCAGTCATTGAATCCCAACTCAAATGAAACTTACAGAAAGCTGAAAAGGAGGGTGCAAACTGCTCTAAGGAAAATTAAACAGGAATGGTGGAATGGTAGGGCAAAAGGGGCACAAGAAGCAGCTAATAGAAATGATGCCAGTTGTTTGTATTCTTATGTTAGGGAGGTATATGGTCCAAAATCTTCTTCAGTAGCTCCAGTGAGAACAGAAGATGGATGTTTTCTTCTGACTGACACCGATTCTATTCATAAGCGTTGGGTAGAACATTTCTCTGCACTTTTGAATAGACCATCATCCGTTAATATGAGGACGATAGAAAAAATTGAACAACTTCCAGTTATAGAAGAGATGGCATCTGAACCAACTCTAAATGACATTTATTTAGCTATGAATAAGCTGAATAACAACAAGTCTCCAGGATCTGATGGAATCTGTGCAGAAGTCTTGAAATATGGGGGTGACAAAATGATGGAACTCTTAAATATTTTAATTTGTCACTGTTGGAGAAGTGAGAAAGTGCCTCAAGACTGCATTGATGCCATTCTTGTCTCCTTATATAAATCGGGGCCAAAGGATCTGTGTGGTAATTTTCGTGGGATTTCCCTTTTGTCTGTGGTTGGAAAGGTGCTCGCCCGCATTTTGTTACAACGTTTAAATACCTTTATAGTTCCAAGTATGGTGTCTGAGTCTCAGTGTGGTTTTCGTTCCTCCAGGGGCACAGCTGATTGTATCTTTACTGTCAGACAATTACAGGAGAAGTGCATTGAACAGAATCTTGCTCTGTACCATTGCTTTGTTGATTTGAGCAAAGCATTCGATACTGTTAATCGAAGTGCTCTGTGGCTAATTCTGGGGAAAATTGGTTGCCCAGAAAAGTTTATAAACATGGTCAAGGCTTTGCATCAGGATATGAGAGCTAGGGTTAATTTTGGTGGTAGGCTTTCTGAATCTTTTGCTGTGGAAAATGGAGTAAAGCAGGGAGACCTTGATGCACCCACCCTCTTTGCAATATACTTTGCCGTTGTGGTGTCACATTCCTTTCAAAACTATGAGGAGGGTATCTACATAAAATATCGAACAACGGGGAATGTTTTTAATTTGACCCGACTGAAGTTTAAAACGAAGGTTTTTACTTCACTTATTAGGGAACTTTTGTATGCTGACGATTGCGATCTGGTTAGTCATTCTGAATCGGGTCTGCAATCCCTTGTATCTGCATTTGATGCACTTGTGATGATTTTGGCCTGACCATCAATCTGAAAAAAAACAGTTGTAATGTATCAACCTGCGTATGGTGCTGTTTGTAACCTCCCTAAAATTTTTGTTAAGGGAAAGTTACTTGAGGTTGTCAATTCATTTGTCTACCTGGGAAGCTCTGTTCAAGATGATGGAAATCTTGATACGGAAATACACCTGCGAATTCAAAGGGCAGCAAAATCATTTGGTGGCTTGGAGTTACGCGTCTGGCGCCAGCGACATATAAATAACAATACAAAGCTGGCTCTTTACAAATCATTTGTCTTAACATCCCTATTGTATTCCTGTGAAACTTGGACCTGTTATGAAAGGCATTTTAAAATGTTAGAAAAATTCCACCAAAAATGCCTTCGTCATATTTTAAGAATTAAATGGAATTCTTTTACTCCAAACACAGATATCTTTGCATCTGCAGGCATCCCCTCAATTAAAGCCATGATTTTGAGGAACCAATTGAGATGGTGTGGCCATATTGTTCGAATGGCAGATGAACGCATGCCGAAACAGCTGTTTTATGGTGAGCTTGCAGAGGGGAAACGTTATCGGCATAAACCTAAAAAAAGGTTTAAGGATGGCATAAGGACTGCTATGAAGTCAATTGGAATGGCCCCAAAAGATATCGAAGTCCTCGCTTCAGATCGAGTTGGATGGCGAACAAGGGTGGGGAGTGGAGTGAAAGCATTTGAAGAGGCCAGGATGATGCAAGCAGGGCTCAAGAGACATTTAAGGAAAAATGTAAAGACTGAGAAGGTGGATGACAAGGACCTTTTTGTGTGCACAGTCTGTGACAGACCATGTCTGTCCTTGGCTGGCCTCAAATCTCACCTGCGAACCCATGGAAAACAAACTTCATCCAGCAATTCTGATTATATGTCTGTGCACAGGTTTGAATGTGGTGTGTGCCAGAGGGTTTGCAAATCCAATGGGGGTCTTAAAAGACATGTTAGGATCAACAATGTGCAGAACTTACTTGCAGGTATTGGTAGTGCAAATCAGAGGTACAATCTGTGTGGGTGTTTTTTCAAAACACTGTCTGGTTTAAAAAGCCACATCAGACGCCATGAAAGGGCTAAGGTGTTGGTGCAGGAGGTGGTCAAACTCTGTTTAAGGAGTAGACAACCACCATATATATATATATATATATATATATATATATATATATATATATATATATATATATATATACACACACACACACACACACACTTGTATATATACATATATACACGTATATATATATATACAAATGTATATATACACACAAATATGTATATACATATATATATGTATATGTTTATATATACACACATATACATATATATATACACGTATGCATATATGTACATATGCACATATATATATACACACGCAGATATATATACATGTACACATGCATACATATATATATATATATATATATATATATATATATATATATATATATATATATATATTTATATATATATATATATATATATATATATATATATATATATATATATATATATATATATATATATATATATATATATATATATATATATATATATATATATATATATATATATATATATATATATATATATATATATATATATATATATATATATATATATATATATATATATATATACATATATATATATATATATATATATATACACATAATTACGTGTATTTCTTCTATCTTAATGAATAAAAATTCTTCTGATAGAATAAATGGGTTAATAGAAACCAATGTAGCAAAGAACACAAAATAACTGTGGTTTAGTTCCTGTTTTTAAGGCAGGAACTCCTTGAAATTTTGGGTATTTGAGTATATTTAATAATTT